>NW_024082466.1:0-152416 GCF_003009895.1 Hyaena hyaena
GGCATGGAGGAGGGCACTTTGGGGATGAGCACTGAGTGTTATGTAGAAACTAATTTGACAATAAACTATTTGTAAAAAAAAAAAAAAAGAGAAGAAAGTACCATTTGCATTAGTATATGATAATTACTATGCTGTAGATGTATTCAAGGTAGTGGGTTTGAGTTCAATCTTGATAGAGCTTCCAAATACTTATCCTCAGTCTCAATTTCCTCACTTGGAAAATGAATTGTTTGATTATATTAAATAACTATCTCTGTTCTAAATATTATAAACCAATTATTGGCCCATAAATTAGTATTGTACACTTATTTTAAATAAACAAAGAAGATATCCTTTCACATCTATTTCCATTTATTCTTTCCAAATAGTGGGAAGATTTTTGTTTTGTTCTATTTCTGCATAAATAGGAGGTAGAATAAAGCTGTAGGTAGAACAGTTATCTATCATGCCTTTTATTTTTATCACAGGTCAAAAAAACATCAATATTCACTATAGTAGACAGATTGTATTTATGCTCTCACTTCTTTTCCAGGTCAAAATATCTACCTCTTGTGAATATAACTGCTTTGCTATGTATGATTACAATAAGATGTCAATCTGTGAAATTTGGCAGTACATGAACTCACTGTGGGTAATCTCATAGATTAAAGAGAACCCTTTGTTTAATATCTCTGTTCCCTCAACAGAGCTGTAGGACTAATTGGCAAGCTGAATCATTCACAAAAGCCAAGCATTTTTTCAGTATAATAGCAAGAGGGATCAGATAAATTATAACCTATATCTCTGAAATTTTCAAATCAGTAGCCAAGGAAACTCTGACAGCTACTTAATTTTAGTGTCCATTCTCAATTACAGTCTTAGTAACTGGAAAAGAGGGCTTTGCTATTTTGAATCAATTTTCCTCTAGTTGTAGATTTTAAAAACCAAAATGGTTACTAAGGTAAAATCAAGATAATGATTTTCCATTATTTTCTTGGTAGAAGTGTCCTTAAAAATAGTAAATTCAATTAATGGTTTAAAGTATGACTTCTTAAGAAGGTTCACTTCACTAATTGGTTATTAGGACTTTTTAACACTGATGACTATGATTCATATTGTAAATCTCTAGTATAATCACTAAAATATGGTTAAATATGTGTCACCTACAATTTGGAGGAAGAAAAAAGGAAATGATAATATTTGTATGATCTAAAAGTCATCAAGACAGGAGAACAAGGTAATATAACTTAAAACACATGGGACAAATAGAAAATGAATAGTTTGATGGTAGATCTTAAAAACTCATATAATTACTTCAAATCAAAAAGAAAAATGCACCAAATAAAAGTTTAATATATGATTAAGATTGTCAAAATCATATAAAAAAGTTATTTCAATTTCAATAGCTTAGTTAGGCACTTATAGAAGGGTACTCAGAATGACTTAAAGCAATAGGTGTGCAAATGTTAATCAAAAGAAACTGGTGTATTTACATTATACAAGGTCTATTTTAAGTAAGGGATCTTTAGTGCAAATAAAGAAGAACACTTCATAATAATAAAAAGATTATTCCAACAGGAAAAGATCATATATTCTCTTGGTATATCTCCCAGAGTTGGGACTGCTGGTTTTAACCATGGGTATAGAGAAAGAAAGGCCAATGTTGGGGAAACAGGCTGGAGGTGTGCAAGTTGGAGGCTGGAGGGGCCAGTTGTAGTTAAATCCAGGAGTGCAAGATAAAGGGTCAATTCTGAGCACATAAGTGGCTTCAAGGTCCCGGTTGTTGGCATGTATTCACTTCTACGGCTGCTGAATGGTCTTCCCACTGGCATATGCATGGTGGTGGCAGCTGATGCTGAGCCACTGGGCATGGGGCATGCAGATAACTGGGGGAGGGGTGGTGGCAGGCCCCAAGAGTGCATATAGTGGTAGGGATGTGCTACAGGGGATCTTGGCTGGCATCTTGTACTTGCACAGCCACAGAGGACTCTACTGGCTCCCAGTATGGGTCCGAGGCTCTGCAGTAGGGGTTATGTGCAGAAGTAGACAGGGAAGGTCTCAAGTAGCCAGCCTCTGCTAACATATACCTGCAAAACCCATGAAATTTGCAGGGGATATCCACAGCAGCTGTGCCAGCCCTTGGTTTATTCAGTGGCAGAAGCTATTGAGGTCACCTGCAAAGCAGGCCACTAGCAACCACTCTCACCTTTACTATGTGCCTGATACCGGTAACTCCTGCTTTTCTTCCTTGTTCTCAGTCATTTCTGTACATCTCAGCCTTTCTGGGCTCTGGGTGAGATGAAGCTGAATTGTCCTTCCTGCGGTGCCCCGAAAGGCTTGGAAAGCTGGTAACTCATCCTGCTCTGCCTTTCCTGGTGAAGAAAACTCTTATTAGCTCTAGTTTCCTGTTGGTGCTGAGCTATGCTGGCTTAAGGGGCTAGGTGATACAGGCAAAAGGAAGCTGTTCTTCCTTCATTTTGTGCATAATTATTTTCAAGTTTCTGTTCCACTATGTTATTGAGGTTCCTTTTTTTTTTTTTTTTTTGTATTTTAAGTTTATTTATTTAGTTTTTTTTTTACAAATAGTTTCTTGTCAAATTAGTTTCCACATAACACCCAGTGCTCATCCCCACAAGTGCCCTCCTCCATGCCCATCCCTCCTCCCCCCCACATCCATCAGTCCTCAGTTTTTGTCAGCATTCAAGAGTCTCTCATGGTTTGCCTCTCTCCCTTTCCCCCACCATTTCCCCCCTTCTTCTCCCGGTAGACTCCAGATCTCTCCCAGAGAGCTCTTTTGTTCACAAAGAGCTGTCTAGTTGTTGATCTTTTGTGCGGGAGGAAAGCTGAGGGTCTCCTACTCTGCCATCTTGGTGACAACACTCCTACTCACCATCAATTCTTATTCAAAATTTTCTTAAAAGGAATCATTGCCAAATAGTCAATAATCAAAAAAAAATATATTGCCAAAATATACTGTCATGTCATTTACTTTTTCTCTTCAATATTCCACTGCACATAAAAGACTGAATTTGAAGATATAAAGGGATGAAAGTTTGTTATTTAGCTGAACAATGCGAGAGTTTATACTAAAATTCAACTTTTCATAACATAGGTCAATAATAATTTTACATTTTTTCCCTAAAATGATTCAAGATACAAAAGGTTGCAAGTATAACTGATAGTATTTTATGATGGAGAGCTGAAAAAACTGTTTTTTCAAAGAACATGTTCTTGATATTGATCAATTTAAAGATGCTTTCAAGTTTATGCAGTGCCACTAGAATTCAAGTTTAGTAATCGTGAGTTGACATGACTTGGTAAATTTACTTAGCATGGACACAGTTTTGAAACCAGTACAGTTTGCTTTAAAGTTAAATCAATTTGGGGCGCCTGGGTGGCTTAGTCGGTTAAGCGTCCGACTTTCGCTCAGGTCATGATCTCGCGGTTTGTGGGTTCGAGCCCCGCATCGGGCTCTGTGCTGACAGCTCAGAGCCTGGAGCCTGTTTCAGTCTGTGACTCCCTCTCTCTCTGACCCTCCCCTGCTCACGCTGTCTCTCTCTCTGTCTCCTAGAAATAAATAAAACATTAAAAAAAAAATAAAGTTAAATCAATTACTCTAAAAAATTAACTACTTTAAGTTTTATAAAAAGAATTTTAAAGAAAAATTATTTTTATGCTCTATTCAAGTTTTGGCTAACTTTTAGGCATGTTTGGAAATCTCTGAGTATGTAAATCTAATTTTTCAACAATATATCATATTAACTCTAAATACAGATCAAATTTTCTGATTTAAATATAGCTTCTGAATTGATAGGTGTTGTTTCAAATACATCCTCAAAATCTAAGTATAAAAAGAACTGTAAAATACCTCAATGGTGTTTTCAATATTTATTATAAGTTTAAATGTCAACATTTTGTATTTATTGGTTTAAATGAAATATATTATTAAAATTAATTCACTTGTATTTTTTCTTCTTTTAGTTTTGATAATGAAACTACAAACACTTATGTTAAACACTCATATGGTTTTCATTATATTTCTACTGAACACCACTGCTGTAGATTATTTTGTCTGGTCAGAGACAGAATGTGTCTCTGAAAAATTTTGATCCATGTATATAATCTGAAAACAAACTATCCTGTTGATAGCCTATATCACAGTGCTAATGTGCTAATTCACAAGCTTACCATTCCACCAATTATAATTCATTTCTGATGTTTATTTTACTTATTACCAAAGTCAGGTGCTGAAAGAAATGAGTATGGCTAAAGTATGGGTGGGAACTATTAATAGTATTTATCTTTGGTATGTGATCTTCCTATGAAATGCTGGCTAACAACCTCTGGAATCAGAATTTCTGACTTGTTCAACTCATGCTTCTAGTTTAAACTACACATATATGTTACTGTCTCTACAGAAATATTTTAAGTAATTTATAGATATTATAACTACTATATCCACACTTAAAATCTTGTAGGGGTGCCTGGCTGGCTCAATCAGTAAAGTGTCTAACTCTTCTTAACTTTGGCTCAAGTCATGATCTCACGGTTCATGAGATTGAGTCTTGCTGACAGTGCAGAGCCTGCTTAGGATTCTCTCTCTCCTTCTCTCTCTACCTCTCCCCTGCTTGCTCTCGCTCTTTTTCTCTCAAAATAAACATTGAAAAATAAAACCCTGTTATTTATTGTGGTAAGCACCAGCAACAAAATTATATATGTGTTTATAATTGCTTATCCAATATGAATTACTACATAAATCTACTGAGGTATGCAACAGTTTAAAACATAATTTATAAACTAAATGGTTTTAAACAGAATTTTTTTCACCACACCTTTCTTTAGAAGGGATGTCAAGAATACTTATATTGTATTTAATTGTGCCAATATAAATATTTAAATAAAGGTATGTGTTGTATAATATGCCTGTACTACTTTTATGACAGATGATATAGCACAAAAACTTCACATGCATATATTTTATAAGACATTTCTAACTAGCCAAAAATACATCCTTTGATTCTGAGTTTCTTAGGCTCCCTAAATATTCTCCAAATATTTAATATGTGATCTCATTTCTTTGTTGATTTTATGTTTAAAAATGATGATTTAAAAACATTTTGATGAACTTTTTATTTTAGAACTATTTTAGATTTACAAAAAAATTGCAAAGATAGTACAGAGTTCCTATATATCTTTTATTTAGTTTTCTCTAATATTAGTATGGTACATTACTTATAATTAGTGAACCAACGGTAATACATTGTGGTTAACTAAAGTCCACACTCTTCAGATTTCATAGTTTTTACCCAATATCCTGTTTGTGGTCCAAGAGACCGTCTAGGATACCACATTACACTTAATTGTTATATATCCTTTAGTTTTTCTTGGTTGGGATGGTTTCTGACAATTTCTTTGTTTTTCATCACCTTGACAGTTTTCAGAAGTACTGATAAGATATTCTGCTGAATGTCATTCCATTGGGATTTGTCTGATGTTTTCTCATGATTAGAATGGGGTTATGTGTGTTTGGGAGGAATACAACAGAGGTACAGCAAAATTGTGAACACATCATATCAAGAGTATACGATATCAATAAAACTTTTCACTGATAATGTATACTTGTATCACATGCCAAATATATGACAGGTTTGTTTTGTCAGTTTCTCCACTGTAAAGTTTTTTTTGTTTCCATTTCATTACATTACGCTTCATAAGCAAGTCACTAAAAGTAGACTACACTTAATGGATGGATAATTATGTTCCAATAAAGAGGGGAGTGTATCTACATAATTTACTTAAATTCTTATGTATAAAAGGTATTTTTAAGAAGAAAGTACACTTTCTCAACTGGACTGTAAGTTCCTTGAGGTCATTATATGAAGACCTTCTCCTGGCACTAGCATGGTCTATATAAGGAGTAAGTGACCAATTAACATTTATAAAATGAGAAATGAAAAAACTACCAGACTTCGTGGATGAAGTAGATGGAATAAAAAGCAGATTTTTATTTCATCATAATAGAAAAAGAGTACTATATGGTTCCTTCCTGATGCATGGAAAATCTATGCTCTCCATGACAATCTGTGGTTGTCCAAACTTAATTTCCTTCTAGATTTTCCAATGCACTGTCATAAGCCAAAGCTTTTACAAGAGTAGACAACAATCATAATGGTTGGTCCTTTTTTATCTTTTTTAAAATCCAGACACTGTTCAAAATTGAAGAAATAAGTATATGACATTGGCTAAACAGCCAGTTTACTTTATAAAAGGACTAAGTAACTTGGGAATTGGGTGAGTATGAGACACAAACAAAAATACACTTTCCATGGGTTTATAAACATACATTTCCTCTTCTACAATAAAGGCTACAAAAGTGCTAGACAAAAAAAAAGTCTGACTGTAGAAAGATTTCCTAATTTTTCTATACTTGCCTTGGAATTAACAGACTCAAAGTTTTTTTTTTTCTATAATTTAATTTCACTTAAATGAATTTTTAATATGTAATTATAAGGATTAATACTTGCTAAACTGTAAGGATCTTTAAAGAATTTATGGTTAGATTTTTCTCTTTGGAGATTTCAACCAGCAAGTTTTCTAAAGAGACAGGGAATGACCTGAGTGAATTGAAATGGGGTAATTAAATGGAAAATGGGCAAATCAGGATGTGTAAATATGTAAGCATTACTTTTCACTATTTTTGGGGAAAAAGCATTACTATTTTGGGGAGACAGAGAATCCAAAGCAGGCTCCAGGCTCTGAGCTGTCAGCACAGAGCCTAACGCAGGGCTTGAACTAGAGAATGGCAAGATCATGACCTAATCCAAAGTCAGATGCTTAACTGACTGAGCCACCCAGGTGTCCCTAATATATTTTAAACCATAGCAAAACTGAATTAAAACCTAGGTAAAGTAGTACCATGTAACAATTAGCCAGATTATTACTATAATCACAAATGACTATCTCTAAAATCATTTGCTTTGAAAGGGAAAAAAAAAAGACAAGAAAAAAAAGAAACCCCAGCAGCACTTTATTTAATCTTTTATTGAATACTGGTCTTTGCGGATCAGACTTTCATTTCTTTTGGCCTTGTGCAGATCTCCCCTGCATTAAAGATTCTCACTGATTTCAAAGGAACTGAACTGCAAGGTAGGGAGTAAAATGAAAAACTGAACCTAATTTTTCTGCTTTTGTCAGATATTTACTTTCTACATTTGTTCTTCTCTTTGTCAAGACATCTCTAAAGGAAACACATTATGTCTGAAGGGTCCTTTCTTGCTTGACCTCTCAAATGCAGGATTTTCCAAAGGGAGTAATTTGTGCTAGGAAGAACTAAATGTAGATCTCAAAAACTTTAAGTTTCAAATAACATTTGATATTTTACACTCACCTACAGTGGTAAATGACTAGATCAGTTGGAGGAAATAAAGGAAGCATTGTCTACATGCTCATTCTACTCAATTTATTCATAAATCATTTCTTCCCAAGTAAAGAGTTAACACTCATCAGATTTCTTCACTGATGCACATATGGTAAGAACATGTTTTGCAATTTCAATATAAGTGCGTGTGTCTGCCATCTTAGTATTTATCGTATCTTAGCAACCTAGACAATGGCTGACCATGCATCAGAGAAGACCTTAAGCTGAGCAGTGGTTTAAAAAAAAAAAAAAATAGGGCGCCTGGGTGGCTTAGTCGGTTAAGCGTCCGACTTTGGCTTAGGTCATGATCTCGCGGTTCGTGGGTTCGAGCCCCGAGTCGAGCTCTGTGCTGACTGCCAGCTCAGAGCCTGGAACCTGTTTCAGTCTGTGACTCCCTCTCTCTCTGACCCTCCCCTGCTCACGCTGTCTCTCTCTCTCTCACTCCTAGAAATAAATAAAACATTTTAAAAAATTTAAAAAAACAGAAAACTTTAGAAGAATATTTGAATAGCAACTAACACAGCAACCTATGGAAAGAGAACTAAACATAAAAATCTCTGGAGTTGACTTCTTTGTCTAAATGATGGTCAGCAAACTATGGTCACAGGACAAATCTAGCCTAACACCTGCTTTTATACAGCTCATATGTTGAGATATATATAGCTATATATATCTATATATCTTTTTGATGCTTGAAAAAGTTGAATATTTTTTGACATAATAATTATGTGAACTTCAAATTTCACTATTTAAAAACAAAGCTTCATTGGAACAAAACCACATGCATTCATTTATATGGTGTCCGTGGCTGCTTTTACACTTCAAGGCTGCATTTGCAACAGAGGCTATATGGCTTGCAAAGCCTAAAGTATTTACTGCCTGGACCTTTACAGAAAAAGTTGGTCAACCTCTGGTGTAAATTCTTCATACCCACTCTCTTTTAACTGTGACAAACATATTCTCAATTCACTATAATGTATCATGAGAATGTATTTGGTAGGCTCCAGAACTCTGTTTTACCTGTCTATTAAAGTTGAGGTATAATAAAATACTTGCCTTCACTGTTCATATGTTATTGTATATCTACGAAGGAAGGCCAATGACATAACTAGGTAAGGAGAGGAGAAATCTGAAATCCTAAAGAGTGAGAATAAAGAAAAAGAAACAGGTCAGAAAATTCTGGGAGGTGATAACAGTAATATATGTTTATTATTCTTACTTCACACTAAAGGCTATTCTAAATATTTTCTATAACTGTTGACTCATTGAAGACTTACTATAACTTATGAGGTATTTTGTAGCATTGGCCCATTTTAAAATTGGGAAAACTGAAATAGAGAAAACATAGCATGCCCATATCTCACAACCAAGAAGTGGTAAAACTAGGAGTCAAATCCAGTAAGTCTGGCCTTGACCATTTGTCACTGTGTCCAAGTAAGGAGAAAATCTAGAACAACTATTTATACCTGTGTGATCTTGAAGAGTTAGGCATGTTCTCTGAATGCCATCTTTATGATTTACATAAAAATGTGAATTAAAGCAACCTTGTAGATTTGAAAGAAAATAAGAAATTTCCAAGAAGTTAAGGAAACTAAAACACATAAATCACTTATCCCAGGGACTGTCAAATAGCACATACTTAATATAATCAGCATTTTCTTCATAGGTTTTATCAGTAGCAGTGACATCACATTTTAAAGACAAATATTCATGGAAATACAAAGGAAAAGATATCAGATCTTGGAGACTATAATTAGAAACAGAGAAGAAAAGATCAAAGACATAGAAGAAAACCATGTCTACTTGGTGAGACAGATGTGTAATCAAGTAATTAATTATGACAGCACATTGACAACATAGACATTTACAAAGTGCTATGGAATGGAAGAAAAAGAAAGGTCTTCTTTTTGCCTTTAAAAAGTGGAGAAAACTTCTCAAAGTTGAAACTGAAGTATACTGAACTTTGAATAAATGTTTGCCAGGCAGACAAGACGAGAAAGAATAATCTAGGCAGAAAGAATCTAATTTCCTATTTTCTAAATGGAAGAAGGCAACAGTGTGTGTTTAAAAATGGAGAGCAGTCTGATATCTGTATCATGTGGATAGTGATCAGACAATAGAAAAGAGAGGCTGAGATGATTCCTAAAATATACATAGACATAGGTAGAAATTTGGAAAGATCAATGCCAGGCTTAATGACATGAAATTTATGTAGGCTTTGTGGAGCCATTACAGAAATTTTATCAGGAGTATGGTATTATCAAATTTTTCATAAAGAACATTTAAAAAAAATTTTAATGTCTTTTATTTATTTCTGAGAGAGAGAGAGAGACAGTATGAGTAGGGGAGGGTCAGAGATAAAGGGAGACACAGAATCTGAAACAGGCTCCAGGCTCTGAGCTGTCAGCAGAGCCCGCCACGGGGCTTGAACCCACAAACTGTGAGATTATGATTTGAGCTGAAGTTAGATGCTTAACTGACTGAGCCACCTAGGCGCCCCAATAAAGAACATTTTTGGCAAGGAGGATATATTGTAGGATGCTGGTTCCATAAGGGGAAGATATCAGTAAAGATGTTGTTGCAATATTCTGAAGAAAGCATATATTGTATGGTGTTAGAAAAAAGGAAACAGTGATATATCTATCTTTCAGAATATATAGAGAATCTATTTTGACTGGTTGTGGTGTTCCAATCCCTCTCTTCTAAGGTAGAGCCACAGAGAGATGCCCTTTTGGACTGGGGAACAATAGATGGTTTATAAAGGCCTTGGGGCAAGTGAATATTGTGGAAAATATTTCTGAATTTAAGATTAGACCTAGGTAGGGGCGCCTGAGTTGCTCAGTTGGTTAAGCATCTAACTTAAGCTCAGGTCATGATCTCACAGCTCTTGAGTTGGAGCTCTGCATCAGGCTCTGTGCTGACAGCTCAGAGCCTGGAGACTGCTTTGGGTTCTGTGTCTCCCTCTCCCTCTCTGTCCTTCCCCTGCACACACTCTCTTTCTTTCTCTCTCAAAAATAAACATTAAACTTTTTTTTTTTTAAAGACTAGACCTAGGTAAACAATTGGGAATTGTACCAAAAGTAGAAGATAAGTTTAAAAAAGGGAGATAAGAGGGGTATGTAAATATGAAATATCTGAACTGAAATGATCAATATTTCATAAACATATATGGAAGTATTTAACAAATGTGAAAATTTATAAGGAAAACCAATTTCTAGAGGAATACAAATTCCTAATCAAAATGCATTTTATTTACCTCTGCAAATAAAGGTTGGGACTAGTATTATTGGCCCTGAATAACGATACAGTGGGCTGAATATAATTAATCTAAACTCTCTTTGGACCCAGAATGAGTACAAGTTTTTGTTTCATTACAGGCTATTCATTTGTTTCATTTGCTCTATTTTAGGAGGTTGTCTGACTGTGGTGATTAGCCTTCCCATCATGATCACTGGAAAGCTGGATTCAAAGGGTAAGTTAAAGAAGTGATCCTGATAACTACACAACCAGCCAAATAACAACTCTTTTAAAACATTATACCACAAAAAGTTCTGGTCATTATTTAAAGGAGTATGAGGAAAGTTGTTGATTTTTTCACTTGCTCCCTTTTTTTAAAAAAATTTTAATGTTTCTATTTATTTTTGAGAGAGAAATAGAGACAGCATGAGCAGGGGAGAGTCAGAGAGAGAGGAAGACACATAACCTGAAGACAAGCCCCAGGCTCTGAGCTGGAGTCAGCACAAAGCCCGACGTGGCGTTCAAACCCACGAACCATGAGATCATGACCTGAGCCGAAGTCAGACACTTAATGGACTGAGCCACCCAGGCACCCCTCACTTGCCCCTTTGAATGTCTTTGTTTCATGAATTCCAAACAACCGTGAAGCCATGTGTGTGTGTGTGTGTCTAAACAAAATAGTTAGAATACATAATTGGGTTTGACTCTATAAGCTTATACTAATTAAGTCTACTTCAAAAGGAATATTGTATGTAAGTACTGTGTTCACACATAACACGACAGCAAGAAAAAAGATAATAACTTAGGTGAATTAGTATATATTAGTCAATTCCTGTTTAGTGTTTAATCTAAACAGGGCTTGAAAGCATACTACTGGGAGAGCCTGGATAACTCAGTTATTTATGTTTCAAACTCTTGGTTTTAGCTCAGGTCGTGATCTCATGGTTTTGTGGGTTCAAAGCCCACAGTGGGCTCCAGGCTGGCAACATGGAGCCTTCTTGGGATTCTCTCTCTTCCTCTTCCTCTGCCCCTCCCCACTCTTGCTGCCTCTGTCTCTCTCAAAATAAATAAATAAACTTAAAACATTAAAAAAAAGCATACTACTGGATCATACATAGAATGAAGACCTGTAAAATATTTCATACTGAACTGTATTTTATTCATAAATGAAATTGCTTTTTACACTGTAATAAAAGCACATAACATAAAATTGATCATTTTAAAGAGTTAAATTCAATGGAGTTTAGTTCATTCACTATGTTGTGCAAGCTTTACCACTATCTCATTAAGAAATTTTTCTTCACTCCAAAAAGAAATCTATATCTATTAAGCCATCACTCTCTATTCTCCTATCCCCCAGCATCCAGCAATTCCTGATTTATTTTTGTCTTGTGGATTTGCCTATTTTATATATTTCATGTAAGTTCAATTACATAATACGTGAACTTTTGTACCTGCCTTCTTTTAATTTCCATGATGTTCTGAAGGTTTATCCATGTTGTACATATATCAGAACTTCATTTTTAAGGTTGAGTAATATTTTATTATATGGAACTATCTATTATTGATCCATTAATCAGTTTATGGAATTCAGGTTGATTCCATCTTTTGGCCATTGAAAATACTGTTACTATGAACATTATTTTAAACATTTTCATTGAACACCTGTTTTCATGTATTTGGTCATATATGTAATAGAATTGATGGTCATATGGAAAGCCTATGTTTAACATATAGAGGACCTGACAAACTGCTTTCTAAAGTGGCTACGTTATTTTAAATTCCCACCAGAAATGTATAAGGGTCCCAATTTCTCTACATCCCTGTAAGTAATTGAAACTTCTCTTTGTCAAGAGGTTTATGATCGCTTATGCAATCTCAAGTTCCTAGGTTACATTACATTCTCTAATAAGCTATTATTTATAATACATGACAATCATGGCAAAAGATAAGTAAAAAATATTTAATACAAAAACACTGATACATGTTTGGGATTGTTATGTCTTCGTGGATATCTCACTTATTGTGAATTTCATTAATTATTCCATTATGAAATATACACAGATTTTCCTCTACAACAAATGGCTACAGTCCAGGGAAAATACTTCACAGTCTATTATCCCTTGAGGGGAGGACATTTCTCTTATGCTAGCCCCTCTCACTTTCCAATCTCATCTCAGAAGGGGAAGGAAAGAAAGCTAAGAAACATTTGCAAAGGGCACAGTGCATATACTGAGGGCCACAAAATGGCTGATATTTAATCAAAAGATTATAGAACACTTCTCTCTCCACACACCTTATCAGCACATCAACAGGATTCCAGTATAAAGAGTGGGTTGCTACTAAAAAGGTTCAAGATTACATCTGTAGAGAAGTTATTAGAAAATCTGAAGGTCGAAAGACAAAAAGACATTAGAAGATTTCAAGCCTCCAGCAGGTACAAAAACCACAAAAATTAAACATAGCCCAAATCCTGGCCTGATTAACATAAAACCTCATATTAAATGCCTCTTAATGTGTTCATACTACCTTATACATCCTGTCCAGGTTTCAACAAGATATACTTGTATCTATCCAGAGCTACCAGGGGATCTTTACTGGTTTTTGCCATGAAACCTGGTGAAATTACTGTTAATTATGTCAGGTGTAAAAATGCACGGAAGACAGAGGATCAGCTTAAAACTAGCACTTTAGTGAAAACTTTTGGAAATGGGTAACTTTTCCCTTTATAATGGATGTAAATACCATATACTTCATTAACACTGAAAAAAAAAAAGTAAAAATGGAAAAATCCTGAACACCAGTCACCTCACACACAGCAGAAAACAGTTTCGCCACCATCTCAAGTGAAAGAAATTTATGAATAAGATCTGACAACATATTTATTTGAATTTGGGGTTTTATTCACAAGCCAAGTATCATTTACTTTGAAAAATCTACTAAAAGCCATGTTGTACTAATTATTTGAAATCCTAATAACTGAATACTGAAAGCTTCAAATGGAAACACACAAAGAAACCATCATTTTCATAATAGAGCTTGAAAAGGCTTGTAAAACTCGCATTTGAATATGTATCATATATACACTTAAAATTCAAATGTAAATATGTATTATATGTAATATAGAGATGTATATAAAATATACATTTGAATATGTGTATATATTCATTATTGTAGCAGTTCACGCTCTTCTTCTTGGAGGGGGAGGAGGCAAGGTGAGATGAATGCAGAACGAGGTACAGAAGGACAGAACGAGCTTTATTGCCTTCATTCAATCAGTCCTAATGCTGAACAAAAACACCAGGAACCAGCACCCACAAAAAGAGATGGGCTTCATCTAATTTGCTATGTTTTAGTTAGAAAAGAACTCATGTGCCATTGTTTTTCCTGTGTTCAGGGTGTTTAATACAAACAATTTCTTCATTGTTAAATAAACAAATTGAGAAACTAAAATGGAGAAAATATTTCAGAATTCTTTGGCAAGATAAGGTACACTATTATCTCATCATGGACTTAACAGCTCAGACAGAGAGCAGTGTAAATCCAAGTGTCATTAAACACTGAATTTTTAAGGAATATCTATGCTATATCCTTTGGTGCTAATGCACTGTATAAATTCACAATCCTCCTTAATGGCCTTTGCATCTCTCATTTCCATTACACAGTGGGGTAGTATTATTTTTGCAATTCTATTTGAAATGAAACTTTGGATAGAAGGGAAAAATATATATGTATTTGCAATTTGCATTTTTGCTGTTATTTAAAATAGACATACAACAGTTTAGCTATTTTCTTGAAGCAAGAAAAAATCAGAATTGCTCTATTTCTACAGTTGTTCAAATGTAAGTCTTGTCCAACCTGAAAAGATCAGCTGAAATTCTATTTTACTTGGTAAGTACTAATTCAAGTGTTCTAGTTTTTACTCCTAAACTTAAAACGTACTAAATTATTTTATAAGTATACGTAGAATTGTCTTGATTTTTATCCATATTCTCATGATCTTGGGACTTACGTTTCTAGCTAGCATTGTAGTCTATCAGTATGAAACTGTTATTACCCAAAGCAAATCAAAAAGAAAAACTCTGTGTGTGTGCACACGCACACGTATATAAAGGCTAGGAAACCTGTATGATTCAGTCAATAGAGGTCAGTCTCTTTTGAGAAAGGACTGTGAGTAAATTTGTAGAAGAAAACCAAGACTACCCTTCATACAATGTTTGCAGAGGTTGCCACAGTGATACACAGAGCCAATTGATCAGGATACTGACTTCCCGGCTGCAGTCAGAAAGTTTCCCATCATGCAAGGGTCAAAAAGTATTTCTTTGTGCTTCTAAGGTTGGAGTGTTTTTAATACAATTTTCTTCTTACATTTTATGGCCTCTGTTGGAATCTGCCACAATCTCTAAATGAGAACAGCATTGGAGTGAGAGTGTGTCGTATATAAGAACAAAATGAAACAAAGCACTTCCCTAAAGTTTCTCTATCTGTCCTATAAACGGATCCTATGGGTTTTCTAGATAGTCCAACAATGATCTTAATTCTACACTGATGTTCTGCTACATATAGTTTTAAGGGAAAGATGTGAGTCACATTTATGTGAAGTAAGTAAACATGTCTATTACACAAGAATTTCAAATGAGTTCATGTGCCCTTCCTCTAGTGCATGCACATGCGCGTGTGCACATGCACGCACACACACACACACACACACACACAATATGACATGAAAGTGTAGACTGGGCTTGAAGTCTACTTTATTTTCAAGTAATTTCTCAAATACTATAATATTTTTAATTGAAATCAGGTGTGTTGCACTATGCTCTAATTTGTGCTTAATATTAAATACAATATTAATGATTGTCATTGGGTCAACTGTGATGTCAAATTTAAGCACCCACAGATATGATTAGGGAACAGCTATATTTGGGGAACCTGGGTGGCTAAGTCAGGTAAGCATCTGACTCTTGATTTCGGCTCAAGTCATAATCTCATGGTTTATGGAATCAAGCCCCATGTTGGGCTCTGTGCTGAAAATGCATAACATTCTTGGGATTCTCTCTCTCTCCCTCTCTCTCTCTCTCTGACCTTCCCCTATGGTCTCTCTTTCTCAAAATAAATAAATAAACTAAAAAAAAAAAAAGGGAACAGCTACATTTATTTCCTCCAGTGTACTGAGGAAAATAGCTCTACTTTTTAATGATACCAGAGAATTTTAATCTTTATATCTTTACTGTCTCTAATAGCACTGAAAAATAAAATTTCCAGTGTGTCTGGGAGACTCAGTTAAGCGTCCAACTTCAGCTCAGGTTATGATCTCATGGTTCGTGGGTTCAAGCCCTGCGTTTGGCTCTGTGCTGACAGCTCAAAGCCTGGAGCCTACTTCAGCTTCTGTGTCTCCTTTTCTCTCTGCCTCCACCTCGCTTATACTCTGTCTCCTTCTGTCTCTCAAAAATGAATAAACATTAAAAAAATAATAATAATAAAATTTCCAAACAAACCAGTAGCAGATGTTTTCCTCATTTCCAATTGGTGACGCAGTCCAATCCTGGAAATAATATAGCTTCATACATTTTTTTTTCATTGGCGAATGGGCTCTATTGTTGAACTGGAATCCATTTTCTCCTGTAGGGCCTATTCATATTTCTAATGCCAAACGTGAATGGTTTATAATAAGCAAGGGCAGGGGTGATATTCTACAGCTGTTCCCACTTATTAGAGGCACCGTGCATGGAAGAAAAAATACCAACCTCGGACAATACCTTTACCTCCCCTATAGCCCTTGATCCATTATCACCAATGAGCCATTGTGCAGATTCTGCTGCTGTAAGCAATCTGTTCTAGTTATAATCATGGGCATTCTGTTCCCTAACAGGAATACTACGTCCATTCCTTCCAGCAACTGGTTATGCTATTCACAACAGTTATTTTTTATGATGCAATCTCCTGAAAATATTGCTTGGTTAAAACAAGAAAATGAACAGATATTTAAATTGTTGATACTTGTTTGCAGCTGCATCATGGATTAGAAATAAAATCAATACACTATTATATAGGAGCATCTAGTAAAAGGATACCAGAAGTATGTAAGCAATAATGAATCAACTACCAAAAGATTACTTGAGACATAGGAAATATTATAGGAAATATTATCAGAATTCTAGGATAGTTTATGTTGAATCATGATAAAATGAAAGTAAAAGAAATAAACTATATACATTTTCAGAGAAGAGAGAAAATTCCTTTTTTTTTAATCCAGAAGGAGGCAAAATAGGGGAAAGGACATAAAACACTTTATTCACTATGTGTGTAAAAGTTGTTTTGACTTCAATAGAATATTTTAAAATTATGGTTTCCCATAGACTCTAGAAAACGTGCTGTGATGGATTGCTTTGTATTTGTGTACTGCTAAACAAATACATTATTATAATCATTGTAATTATTAAAGAAGTTAAAGGGCTAGACAAGGCTCAGGGACTGGGCCTCCTGCGTTTCTTCATGTTTTGTAGCAAAACATTTTGTCCTTTACCATCTCTTTAAGAATGTTTATATAGCAAGCAGTATTGGGAGATAGAGACAATGTCCTCTCCAAGCCAAGGACAGGATACTTACTGCACAGTGTATTAAAGACAATGTTTCTCTCTGGACCAAAGGGCATACTGTCCATTATAATTTCTGGGTTCCTTAAGTTTAGTGTTCCTTTCCTATAATGAAACATATCTTATACGGTCCTTTCTAGATCATGCTGTAAAAAGTGGGCTATAGAGAATCAATGCAAAAGTGCTGATATTCTGGCCGTTGTTATTTCAGAAAATAATAAACTTGACTTTATCTTTGATCCAAGAGTCCTATGTCTTCCGTCAACACTTATGAAAATGTGGCAGGCTGACTTGGCAGCTTGAAAATAGAGTAACACCTCATAACCTTCATAGTTTTTGACAGTTAATGCCCAGAAGGAGAGAAAGTTTACCATTAAGGTTACAAAGAGGAGGTATAATTGTGTCACATTTTGGATTTGGGGGACAGCATGAAGATATTATTAGCTGGGTGAGCTATGTCTAGCTAAATCATATATTTTTTCAAAAGAAAACACATATATGCTAGAATTCTTACAAATACAAATTTTATTGCATTTTACCTTTTACTATGTTAACCCTATCAGCAGAGTAATCTCAAGTCCTCTAGTAGCCAAAATGTAATCAATAGAATTTCACTTTTTCTTTAGCCCTGTAACTTTTTAGAATTAGGAAAAAAATGATGATAAGAAAAAGGATATAGAAGAGAAACCTGCTATCTCTACTTTAAGGGAAGATATACAAGGAAAAGTAGTGGTGAATTAGTAGTGGTAGTCCTTTTAGATTTATCGGGCTTATTTACTGAGATACTATACAATTTCTGTGCCTGACCTACTGGGAAAATTACATCCTTGTAATCCTGAGTTTAGGAAATTTACAATTAAATATTTGTAGTCATATAAGTATATCATATTGAGTCAGTGTACTAACACAGCAAGGTAGACATATCAATTTCATAAATGACCAAGTTGAGACTCAGAAACGTTATTTAAGGCTTTTTAAAATTTTCTGCATGAAGGGGGCAAGGTGTGTCCTCGGTTCAGTTGGACCTCAATTATCATGCCTTTTGCTACTACTGAACACTTCTCTCAATAAGAATAGTAAGAGCAGATGGCAGCAGTGCCTGACTCAGAAGGGTTTTTGGAAGATTCTAGGCAGTGTTGCAGTAGGACAGCAGCTGTATCACAACCTCACAAGCACATTCAATATCGACATACGCAGTGTCCTGCGTGTGGGCATCTGGCTTCTCCACAAAAATCATACATCAAGAAGTAAAATGCCCATTTCAATACTGTAGGTTAAAGAATGGATCTCATGAGCATACTTAACAACGTTCCAGGGATTCCTTAAAATACTTTTAAAAAATATATTTTTTAAATTTAATTTTTTAATTAAATTTTTAAAGTTTATTTCTTTTTGAGAGAGAGACAAAGGAAGTGAATGGGGGAGAGGCAGAGAGAGAGGGAGAGAGAGAATCCTAAGCAGACTATGCACAGTCAGTGCGGAGCTCAATGTGGGGTTTGAACTCACAAGCCATGAGATCATGATCTGAGCCAAAAGCAAGAGTCAGAGGCTTAACTGAGACATTCAGGAGCCCTAAAAAATATTTAGAGAGAGAGAGAGCACACACAAGTTGGGGAAAATGGCAAGGGAAAGAGAAAGAGAATCTTAAGCAAGCTCCATGTTCAGTGCCAAGTATGATGCAGGGCTCGATCCCATAGCCCTGGGATCATGACCTGGGCCAAATTCAAAAGTCTGAAACTCAATCAAGTCAGCCACCAAGGTGACTTTCCCTGAAATACCTCTATGAGGTCAGGACCTTTCCATAATTGTTGGATAGATTTAAAACAGAAATAGAATCTTGCTACTCTTAGTATGACTACAGTTTTAGTGCTTAGTTCTGGGAGTTAGGGAAACTAGGAGTCACATTTGTGGTTTTTCCTACCTTCTCCAATTGATTGTAAGTCTTTAAGGATGAGGCCGATGTCTTATACATTTCTATTTTCCCAGGCCTCATTTCAGTGGTTTTCATGTAATAGCTCCTAAATGTATAATGAATTAATGAATGAGTTAGTGATTAATGATAAGTGAAATACATACAATCAAAACAAAAGTAAATTATGAGAGAGAATATGAGCTATAGAAAGGATTATCTATTGAGTGTAAAGATGTTAAATGGAGGGGCACCTGAGTGGCTCAGTCGGTTAAACATCTGACTTTGGCTCAGGTTATGATCTCACAGTTTGTGGGTTCAAGCCCTGCATGAGGCTCTGTGCTGACAGCTCTGAGCCTGGACCCTGCTTTGGATTCTGTGTCTCCCTCTCTCTCTGCCCCTCCCCTGCTCATGCTCTGTCTCTCTATATATCAAAAATAAATAAAAACAAAAAAAATTGTTAAAAGATGTTAAATGGAGAAAACTAGGAAGCAGCTGTTTCCTATAACCTCCAAGCTTAATAAGCTTACTATAACCCCAGAGTTAGAGTTAAGATTTTTAATATTTTAAAAATTATTCCTTGAATAATAATTTGGCAATAATTTTATTAGTTGTATTTAGTTATTTTATTATTACTTAATAAATATTAATGATAATAATAATTTAAACTATTCAACTTTTGGTTGAGAGAAAATGCAAAAAGATAAAGGCCAATGCAGAAAATGAATATTAAGTTACTAGATTTTCTTGCTTCATGAGTCACTGATCAGGTTTTGCAATGCAGGAGATATTCTTAATGATATGATTACATTAGATACATCATTCATTTATTTTTTCAATTAGCGAGTCTTTTAACAAATGTAGATTGGGTAGCTACTCTGTGCTATGAGCTGCTATGAAGGAGCTATGCTATGTGATTATGTAAAGATAAGTAAAATAATTCCAGTCATGAATTATTCCAAAGTCTAGTGGAGATGAAAGACATAAAAACAAGCAGTAATAATACCATGTCTAGGGCAATGAATGGGATATGGATAAAGAAGGGAAATGGCACCAGTGTGTCCTGTTGGACCCGAAAAGGCTCCTACATGAGATATTGCTGAAGACGTGTCACTGTTCTCACAACAGAAAAGGTCTGTTTTAAGCTGACCTGATTTGCCTACCCACACAAGTGTTTACCTAAATATATTCATTCTCCCTAGAGACTCCGTTCACAGATAATTACAATCCCTTTAACCCCTCCTTGGCCTCCAGTCAGAGCATGTTCAAACCTATTTTATCTTTGTAATTATTACAAATGTGTATGTAGTGGGAGGGGGAAAGGATGCAGTAGGAATTATAACTGACCTAAAAAAGAAAGAAAATGCCCTAAGGTTTAATGATTTTTTAAATCTGAACATCCACTAAATCTAAAATAATTAATTTATTTTAAAAATGGCTCACATAAATTCTATATGATAGATTAGACCCCTGTTCTTCAAACTAATCTTTGCATGTCTAGACTGTGTAGGGTCCCCTCCCTAAGGAAAGAAATTTTAAAAAATTTAAAAAAAAAGAACATCTCAAGGCAACCTTGCTATTCGTGAATGTGACAACATCCCTCAGGACCTTGCAGCATGAGACCACTTAAGCAGACTGCCTGTTTGTGTCTTATCATATATGGGAGACAAAGAAGTAAAAAGTACATAAAATCTATGCCAAGTGGTTCGGTTCAGTTCAGTTTGAGGGTTCAGTTCTTTGGGTACAAACCCAACTGAGTGATGCCAGCAGGAATAAAGTTGCTTCCCAGAAAGAAAAGCTTTGGTGTCATGACTCTCTGTGCGAGAATCCTGCTACAAGAGGATTATCAAATGTGTTTGGAAAGTCAACGCTGAGAGTAATGGGTGGCAGAGAGAGCTGGTATGTTCTGGCCTCCTCATCTTTGACTCCCTCCTTTTATTTATCTTCTACATTTTAAGATCGCTTATTAAGATTTCATAAAAATAAATATTCAATGATCTCCAAAGCTTGAAACTTGCTTTAGTCTTTATAGAGGAATCTCTTCCATTATTACACATTACTGAAAATATTTCTAACGTTACAATTGAAGAAGGAATATGGACTTTTAATAAACTTTATTAACTACCTTTGAGTAATTAAGTATTGGCAATAATGGGACCTCAAATAATGGGACACATGCTATAGTAACTCCCATGTTTGCTTCTGTTATATTAAAATTCTTCTATAGTATGCTAACATTTCATATTTCAACATGCTACACACCAGTTATAAGAGTAAATAAACCAGATTTAATTCAATTCTTTCAATTCAATTCTGACCATGTAGTATAACTTGATACTAGGTTCAGAAAGAATGAAATGCAAGATGACACACATTTTCTAATTTGTAAAATCTCAGAGAATAGCAGGTCATATTATGCAATAATTGTAGGGGAAAATGTAGTTTTCTAATTTGTAGTCAATGTTAAATTATTTATGTGCTTTTAATTTTTTCATTTAATAAAACTATCAAAAATATATAGCACTGAACAGCAAAAGAAAACATCAACAAAATAAAAAGATAACCTACAAAATGGGAATAAGTATTTTCAAACCATATATCCTATAAGAGTTAATATCAAAAAATGGATTTAAAAAACTTCATATAATAGTAAAAAAAATTTAAAAATGGGCAAAGGACTTGAACAGATATTTCTCCAAAGAAGATACAAGAGGTCTACGGGTACATTAAAAGATGTTCAACAACATGAGTCATTAGGGAAATGCAAATAGAAACTACAGTGAGATATCACCTCATACGTATTTGAATGATCAGCCTGAAAAAGACAAAAGATAACAAGTGTTGGCACAGATGTGGAGAAAAGGAAACTCTGTGTACTACTGGTGGAATTGTAAACTGATACAGCCACTATGGAAAACAGTATGGATGATTCTCAAAAAATTAAAATTAGATCTATTGGTAACAATTCTCCTTCTGGGATATATCCAAATGAAATGAAAACACCAATTCACAAGGATATTTCTAACTCCATATACATAGCACCATTATTTACAATAGCAAAGAGATAGAAACATGAAAAGTGTCCATCGATGAATGAATAAGAAGTTGTGAGGGATGTGTATGTGTATATGTGTGTATAAAATATTATATAGCCATTAAAATGAAGAAATCCTACCAAAAACAACAAAATGGATAAAACTTAAAGGCATTATGCTAAATGAAATAAGTCAGAGAAAGACAAATTCTGTATAATCTCAGTTATATGTGGAAACTAATTATAAACAAACCTCATATGAAAGGAGATCAGACTTGTGGTTATCAGAGGTTGAGGGGAGGATTATGAGGAAGGTGGTCAAAAGGTACAAAGTTCTGATTACAAGATAAACAAGTACTAGGGATGAAATGTACAACATAGTAATATATAATATATATAGGAAATATATAATATATTTTGTAATATATAGGAAAGTTATTAAGAGAGTATAACCTAAGAGCTGTCATCACAAAGAGAAAGTTTTTCTTTTCCTTTTACTTTATCTGTGTGAGAAGATGGATGTTGGCTGAACTTATTATGGTAACATTTTCATAATATACATAAATCAAATCATTATGCTGTCTGGCTTAAACTTACATAGTGATATATGTCAATTATTTCTCAATAAAGCTGGAAAACATGGATAGTAAAAGGAGAAGCAATCTGAAACAAAACAGAACAAAATCCAATAGTTTCCAGTGTAGTTTACTCACAGGGAAAAGAAAATCAAAGTCACCTTTATTTCGTAAAACATTGTTTAGGCTGAAATTTTGTCTTTTCCATTCTTAGTCAGTATGTGATATATCTGTTTGAGAATCACAAGATTTCTTCTTATGTATAAAAATAAATTTCTTCCTTAAAATGAAAGATTCTTGTTGACTAAAGGAATATATATTGGAAAAGCAGAGAAAATCTTCCATTTCTAAGACAATATCATGAAAAATATTTAAAAAGCTAAGTGTAACTTTTATTTTGGGGGCAATGGTAAGATAATTTACATTTATTCATGCACACCAGGCTTATTAGTTGTATACTTCTTGATTTGTAACAGAAGCTGAATATTTTAAAGATGGGAGGTTTGTTTTTCAGAGACTGTATTATAGTAAATGTTGCTATTCTCTGAAACACAATATATAACTTTATCACCTTAATGACTCCTCACAGACTCAGTCCAAGAATATCATCAAACTTCCTCCAAAACTATTGCCTTAATACCCATGGGACAATGTTTAAGTAGATGTTATATATAAAAAATAAAATTGGGCCTTTAACCACTCATCATTCATTCACATGAAAAACTTCCAAATAATTGCTAAACCTGTAATTTTAAACATGCTATTACATTTTAACTGAGTCAAAATTGTTTTTAAATTTTAATTTTGGATTTATATCTGTTCAGTTTTAGGATAACACTCAATAGCTCTTCAAAGCCAGTATCTTCCATTTCTTTACTTCTTTCTAGGCAAATTGATCAGTGGTGTTTTGAGGACTGGCTATGTGCCCAGTTTCCACAAATGCCAAAGACTTCTGTGCACCAAGTTAATTAAAATTGACTGCTTGTTTTAGGCAGAAGAAACAGGCAGAATGCCGGATGGTTCTAAAGAGTGATTGAACAATTTAAGCAAACAGAATAACCTGCCTTCAAGCTAAAGAATAAAAATAGTTTATTATGTTGCCTTTGCTAAAAAAAAAAAAAAAAAAGCCTTTAAAACTGTTGGCTTTATGTGAAAGAAAATGTGATATATATACCTGAATCAAATTGAAATGCTATACTAGTCATAGAAAAACATTAAAAAATATGCAAACCATCACTTTTCACAAAAACTAGACTCCTTTTTGACCCATGTTTTAAGAGATTTGCTTACATTACAGATATATGCTAAATTACTTTTACTATCTATAATAAAAAGAATATTTTCCAATATTATGCTCATATATGCAATCAATTAACATCTAATTGCTAGAGCTCAAGAAAAAATATAGCACAATTTTTTTAAATACAGTAACAGTATCTAAAGATAGAATTGACTATTAAATAATAATCTTGTCTAAATGCTTGTGGAAATCTTCTAGATTATATTGCATTAAAGAAAGTTATCAACTTAAATATTTAATATAAAATGTTAACATGGTTTAATGAGCTAAAACTTGACTCTATAACCATAGCTTGGTAACTTTTTAGGAAGTTACCAGGAAATGGAATGCTCCTAACTTGTACTGAGTGCCTCTTAACTGGCAGGAACACTACCACATATAGTATACTTAATGTATACTACTATTTTAATTCTTACCTTAACATTATGAAATAGATATCTATATATGTATTTTATAGATGGTGAAACAGAAACAAGGAAGGGTAAGAAACTTCATAAATGTAAGACAACCATTAGGATTAATTAATTTGAATTAAATCTATTTTAATTATTTCATTATTCTGAGTTTTGATGAGCCCCTTAAGTTTGCTCAATCTATTCTTTACAAACTGTTTAACGCTGGATATGTAGAATGAATTTTTATTTGGAACTCTGTCAAGATCCAAGGAGTTTAAACATGAGCTGGAATCAAAAGTGTACAATCATACATTAATACTCAAGCATTTACCTCAAAGAAAGTTACCTTCACCATTCACTCAAGTTCACATACATGCCAATCAAACTTGATTTTCTGATTTCCATGAGAAGATCAAATTAGATGCTACATATTATGAAAGGGTGGAGAACTCAAAATAATTTGGTACTCAAAAATTAATAGAAGCCTCACATTAATAGAAGATAGTCTCACATTAATAGAAGAAAAATAACTTCTGAGAAAAACAAATCAATAATCTCAAAAGGCATGAGAATTTGAGGTCCTTTTACTGGAAAGTTAATTGCCTAACATATCTCAACAGAGCATACCTCAATCTCTATATTATATTCTTACCTTGCACAACCGAGTTTTTGAGATAGGGTACTCGATAAGTACATGAGGTTAGCCTATGGGCAGTTGAGGGCTGGCAGTCTTCATTATCTTCTCCTCTTTTCGCCTCTGGTCACAGTTCAGCCCACTGCAGCTTGATTTGCCTTTTCACTCCTGAAACTTCTCTACTTCAGGTCAAGTGCTACCTAATTGTCAGTTCCTTTTTCACCTATTCATCAAGTATTTTTAAGGCACATTTTGTTGACAAAAAAAATACTATGTTAAGTAAAAGATATACATTGTTGAATAATAATGATCATAATGATGATAATTATGATAATGCTGATGTTAGCTAATCAAAATCTTTAGGAATACACTTGAAGTAAAATGAATTAAGTTTCATTTAATTTGCTACTACTGTTAAGAACTTAATTCAAGGAAATGTGGGAATTTCTCAGAAAGGGGGAGTCTGAAGCAACTTCTTACAGGGTTTGAGATGTTCTCTGAGGGTTGTAAAGAGAAATTAAGGAATTTGAAAACTAGATTAGATCTGTTAAGAAGTGTGGCCAATTTGGATGCTTTGTATTTTAACAATTATTATCTAGGAAGTGTGAATAACTAAAAAGGGATTAGAATTATCACCAGTAAAGAAGCAGTAATCACTCATTTTGGTTAGAAGAGGCGTTGTTATAAAGATATGAAGAACTTAGTCTCTTTCTTATTCCTTTCAAAGTCACAGACTGACCTTGTCTATGTCTTTTACTGACAAAGGTTTATTTTCTCCAATTATCACCTGACAGTTTCTCAATAATTACTAATAAAGTTTTCCAGCTGTTTACTATATTTTTAGCATTATTCTGACCACTTTACTGTGTTAAGTACTTTGATCTTCATAAAAACCTACAATATAAATATAGCTATTATTCTAGTTTATAAATGGAGAAGATGAGATAGAGGAGGAATAAGCAATTTGCCCAAGGTCAAACAGCTAGTAAGTGACAGCACTAGACCTGCAGTCTTCTGAATACTGCAAACACCAAGGCTATCATCATGAACACTAAAAATTCTGTGGCATGTCACATTAGACTCCTTAAACCCTTGACTTCGTTCCCTACTTTTCTTCAAATTTCTTTCCTTGGCTTTTGTGACATTGTTCTTTCTCATACCACTCCTGTTTAACCTCCTTGACTGGCTTGTCTTTCAACCTATTTCTGGATACAGACAATCCTATGATCATTACTTGGTTCTTATTTCTGTCCACTGCATGTATTCTCCATAAGCAAAAGCATGCACATAGTTTCACCTGTTCTATAAGTGCCAATGATATTTAAAGCTTTATCTTCACTTCTCTTGTCTCCCCTAATTCTAAACCAAAATTTTATTTACCTAGACATTTCATATGCTGACAGTGAAGTCAATTTATCTCTACTTCTACTACTACTAATGTAACTCAGGCCAAATAATCTCTCACTTAGGATTTTCAAGACTTTTGTTACTGACCTTCCCACCTCCAGTTTTTCCCCTTCCCTGTCTTTTTCCTTATGCTCTCTTTGCATTATATATAATAGGAATCATCTAATATTTAAAGCCAAGAATATTTCTTTCACACAATATAATTTATAACTTCAAAGCAAGTGAAAGGCTTGTTATGAATCTACCAAGACATGTATGGAATCTGTATTCCAGAGACAATAAAATACTCTGAAAGAAATTGAAGAAGATTTAATAGAGAGAGATGTAACTTATACATCTATTAGAAAACTCAATGCACTGAAGATATCAATTATCCCCAAGATGATTTATACATTGAATCTTATATAGTAAGTCTTAACATCAGTAAGAATGACTCCTCTCACTTCACTCTTCTTTTTCAAAATTGTCTTAGTTTATTCTAAAATTTATATGGAAAAGCAAAGGACCTATGTCTATATGTTTCCCTCTACCAATACCACCTGTCTTGGTTAGCTACACAGTAAGCCTTAATATCAGTAAGAATTACTCCTCCCACTTTACTCTAGATCAGTGGAACAGAATAGGTCCACACAATATGCCCAATGATTTCTGATAAAGATGTAAAAGCAATTCAGTGTAGACGGGATAACTTTTTCAACAAATAATGCTAAAGCAATTGGACATCCAATGGTTAAAAACATCTCAAGCTAACCCTTACATCTAATACAAAAAATTAATTCAATATCCATCATAGTCTTAAATGTAAAACATAAAACTATAAGACTTTAGAGACCCAAATAGAAAATAACCTTTAGGATCTAGAATTAGGTGAAGACTTACCATTAAACACATTACCCATAAAGGGAAAAAATTGATAACCTGAACTTCTCCAAAAATTCAAAACTTTTTCTTGTCAAAGCTAATTTATAGAGGATGAAAAGACAAGTTACAGACCTGGAGAAAATATTTGAAAACAATGTATCTGACAAAAGGCTAGTATCCAGAATATAAAAAGAACTTTTGAAGTTCGACAGAAAAATGTAACACTTCAATTAGAAAAATGGGCAAAATATATGAACAGGCACTTCACCAAAGTATACACAAATACAAAATAAGCACATTTAAAGATATCCAATATCTTTAAGCCATTAGAGAAATTCTAAAATCAAACTGGTATATCAGTACACACCTAACACAGAATAGCTAAATTTTTTTTTTTTAAGTGACATCACAAATGCTGGCAAGGATGTGGAGACACTGAATAACTCATACATGTGAGAATGTAAAATGGTATAGATATTCTGCAAAATAGGCAGCTTTGTTAAAACTAAACAGGGAACTATCATTTGACCCAGAATTTATCCCAAGGAAATGAAAAGTCAGTTACAGTCATGTAAAAACTTGTGCACAAATGTTTATAGCAACTTTATTCATAATAGGCAAAATAGGAAATAATCCAAATGCCCCTCAATGAGTAAAAGGTTGAACAAACTTTGGTATATCCACACCATGGAAAACTAATCAGCAATTGTAAGGAATGAATAAAGCTAGCACTTAGATGTAACCCAAGGGAAGCATAGTGAGTGAAAAAAATTAAGCTTCAAAGATTGCATATGATTCCATTCATGCAACATTCTTAAAATAACAAAATTATAAAAATGGAGAACAGATTAATAGTTGCCAGGTTTCAGGGATGGTTAGGGTAGATAGGGTGCAGGTATAGCTATAAAGGAAAAGCACTGGGGGACCAGTGTATTGAAATAGTTTATATCTTGATTGTGGTAGTAATCACATAAATCTACACATGTGATAAAATTGCAAGAAACATCACACACACAAAAATGGTGAAATCTTCAAGAGCTCCATGGGTGAAAAGTACATGGAGCTTCTTTATGGTTTTTACATTTTTGTTGCAGCTTTTGGTGAATCTATAATTAAAGTAAAATTAAAACAATATTATCTCCCCTTTCAGCATAAAATATTTCATTGACTTCACATCATTTTCATAAAAAATATCTCATCTCCTTAATTTTGTTCATGCTATGAAGTTTTATCTTCTGTCCAGATTTAACTCACCCACTTGTCACTCTGGTAGTCAACTGTCCAAAATACACAAGAAAACACAAATTGTCTTTGAACATAAATTTTACTGTTATCTCCAGTTGTAATGCTTCATCACCCCTCCCACATCTTTCAGCCTCCAAGACTTGTTATTTTCACTTATTCATCCTTCATACCCAATTTAGACATCATTTATTTCATAAAGAAATATGGGACCCTACAGAACCAGATTAAGTACCAGTCTTATAAGTTCTTACCATTTTCACACATATTGCTGGCCACCCAGAATGTAGATATCTTTTTCTTTATAATTATTTTTTAAATTGGGACTTGGGGCATTATTCCCATCATCAATCTTAGTATTAAACAGTCCACTGACACCATAAATGATGTAAATGCCAGTTACTCACTTTCCCAGGTCCTTCTTGCAATATTGTAGGTTTAATAGGTAGAGTCCTAGGGGTTCTCACAATCAGAGGCATCCAGATGCCAGTGACACAAAGAAATGAGGAGCTAAAAAGAACTGTCTGGAGCCTGCAGATGTTGCCACAATATAGGGTAGCAACTTGCTCTTGCAGAGATGGGGAGGTAGCAGCACTGGACTTCTGGCAGAATCTGCTATAAGTTACTGGGAATTTTCTTCCCCTTCCTGCAGTGTTTGTAACCTCAAATCTGTATTTTCCCTCTTTCTTTCATTCTTTAGGTTATTCAGTATTCTTTCTGATAAATTCATTCTAGGATTAAAAGTATCAAAATTAGTGTCTAGTGCATGCAACTGAGAAATCTGACCCATACAATACAGTAATGTAGTTGAGTATGGTTTTGCCTACAGCCCTATCAGGACTGTAAAATCCCTTATTACAAGGGCTGGGAGTATAATACCATGGCTAGCACAGTTCCCAAAATTTAGCAGGAACAAAGTAAATACTGAATAAATATAAACAAATGAATTCCTTAGATACAACACTTTCAAATCTGCAACTCCTACTCTAAACCTTTCTCTAGAGAAGCCTGAGGTGTGGATGCCATTCTAGTTGTGCAGCTTGCCTTCACCCACATCATACTGTCAAAACTTTTCCATGCCCCACACTCAAATAAATATTTCTTTCCTTCCATTCCTCTGTACCCTCCAATCACTTGTCATTTTAATATATCATTTCTCCCTGACATACTGCTATGGCTCTACTCATCAGCATATCTCCAGTCTAATCACTTCCAGTCAGTCCATAATTTACACGAAACTAAATTAAAACTGAATTTTGATCACATCATTTTTCCTGCTTAAAAGTATTCAGTGAGTTCCCATTGGTATAAGAAAACTTCAAACTTTCTGAAGTAATATTCTATCATTGTACAGTCTGCCTCTTCCTTACACTTCCAAAATCAGAGAGACCCTCTGTCCCTCTCACACATCAACAAACACTGTGTATTACAACGGCCTTTGCTAACGGACTTCCATCTTCCTGTACATACTAGTCTCTTTCATATCTCAATGTCTTTTAACAGCAATTTTCCATTGAGTTAAAAACCTTCCTCTATGTCCATCTTAGACATGTTATCCAATTATCAAACTCATTAATCACTCTCTGAAATGTCATGTTCAGTACTACTTAGGCAGTTTGTCATTTATTATCATGCTTCCTCTTTATCACTATTGTAATGTGATTTTTAACTGATGGCATTAGTCAAGTGACAGGTACATAGCTGGTACTCAATGAATACTATACAGTTAAGCCCCAAAGAAAAAAATCAATACACTTTTGAGAATGACAATGGATTATATCTCTATGTATATAGAATATGTATAAAACTTTTTGAAACTTTAATATCTTCTCCTGCATGGTAACATACAGTTCTCATTTCAGTACTGAGAATAATCATACCATTGGAGTACATTCTATCTTAATATCTCCTTACTCAAATGAAGATTATTTTCAGTGTTATGTTTTGGAGGAAAAATTTTGCCCAAACACTGAAAAAAGGGTAGATACATCCTACAAAGTCTGAGAGACAGAAAAGAACTTAGAAATCTTCAAATCCAAACCCTTTATTCTAATATGAAAATACATAAAAATATTCTAGGTCATTCTTACACTCAATTTGAGTTTATTCATATTAAGAGACTGAATTCCCTCATCCAAATACAACCAGCACATTGGTTTAAAGTATTTCTTATGAAAATCCCGCCCCCCTCAACAGGAAGAATATCTGTTGGAGAAATCAAAGGGGGCCCATACAACTCCCCATTATTCTATAACACTGTCCTTCTCCCAGACGCAAAAGCACCCAGTGATAAGGAAGCTGACAGAGCCTCCATGCTCCCAGTGGTAAACCCACACATTATCTCTCTCTCTCACTTCTACCACTAGAGCTAAAATCCTAGCTTGTACATAGGGAAAAGTGTCTAGGTGACCATTTTCTGAGAAAAGTTATTAGTAGGAAATTATGAATCATCTTTTCTGAGCAGACCATCAGAACTAATTCTATAATGTCTTACGTATTTTTATCTCATTCACAACCAGAAAACCAAGTCGTCCTGATAGTCCATCACTAATCCAACACTTTTATTTTTTAAAATTTTTTTAGCCTCTGCATGCTGATTTTTTGCCTAGTCTAATTGTCATAGTGGATCTCATGAATCCTTTCCTCCCTGTAACTCACACACTGTCAATCAACAATACCATCTAAGCCCTTAAGTTCTTTTCTGAATATTTCCTTCACTCCCTCATTTTTATGGAAATTGTGGCTACCCTTCAATGACAGTGCATGTCTTGCAACTCTTCCTGTAGTGGCTCCCCACCTTTCATGTCCCAACTACTTTAAAACACATGCCCTCATATTTTATTATCTTCTATTTCTCTTTGTTTCAGTTACCTATATATACATCCTTATGGGGCATATTTATAACTGCCTTAAAATACCTTCTACTAGTTCCATAGTTTCTTCTTCTGGTTATGCATTATAATTTCCTGTTTTCATGCCTGTTAATTTTTGTTTGGAAGCACACCGCTGTGAGTTTTACATTTGGGAGTGCTTCATTCTGTTTTGGCATGCAGTTAAGTTACATAGAACTTTATTTTTTTGATGCTCATTTTTTTAAGATTTGTTATGGTAAATCCAAAGCAGTCATTAGAGGTAATTTAAACCACAAGTAAGATAACACTCTTCTGAGTATTCTTTCCCATACCCTATTAATTTACAAGGTCTCTCTTTCTGACTCATGAGAGCACAGTCCATGAGTAGACTCCTGTGAGTTCCTAGAATTGTTTTACCTACTACATACAGGTGAGTTTGTGTTCTTTCCCCCAGCTTTGTGTAGTTTCCTCACATGCACGTGGCTATCAGTACTCAAATACTCAAGAGAAGCTCCATATATATATCCCCAGGACTTGCTCTGTAGCACCCTCTTTTCTTGCAATTATAGCCATCTTTTATCCCCAGAATACTTATCTCTGTCTACATAATTCAGCAGGACCATATGGCTGTAACTGTGCCTATCTTTACTATGTTAGGACCCAAAAGTGGTCTCTAGGTAATAAACTGATACGATCCTGGAAGTAATTTGTTTCTCTTCTTTAAGAGATTATAAACCTGTATTATATGCTATCCAATTTTGAAAGCCTTAGTCCTGTATGTGTATTTTGTCTGGTTCTAGTTGTCTATATAGTCCCTATTACTTAATCTTGCTTAGAAGTCTCTATGGGTGTGTTTGTTTTTAATTTTCACACTTTTGAGTTTTTCATTTTTTGTTTTTGTTATTAACTTGCATTATGTCTATAGTATATGAACTTTATATTGCATATCCTTCAATAATAAGATATGCTTTTAAGAGCTAATTCAGTTTTACTGAATATTTCATGTAAGCTTGACATGCATAAATACTCTTCAAATTCAAAAAATATTCATTATTTGTCTGATTTAAGCATTTCATTAATGACATTTCTTTCCACATTTTCAATAATTTGAAAAAAACATATTTTGCTAATAACTGTGGTATCTCTCCATATAATAGTAAAATATTTCTCATCTTTTCTTCAGTTTTCTGATTCAATATGATGCTATATAGTATTTAACAGTTTAAAATTGTAAAGTATTTTGGTTCAAAAACTAATTTAAAAATTTCTGCTTTTAAAATGGTCAGTCTACACCACTTAATGCAGTTATTGATAAAGGAACATTTCTAAGATGTTATGTGCTGCTTTCCATTTAAGGTGAGTTATCTTTCTCCTTTTTTCTATCAACTTTAAAAAAAAATTTAAATGTTTATTGTATTTTTGAGAGAAAGAGAGAGACAGAGCATGAACAAGGGAAGGCTAAAGAGAGCCAGAGACACAGGCAGAATGTGAAAAAGGCTCCAGGCATAGAGCCCAATGCAGGGTTCAAACCCATGAACTGTGAGAACATGACCTGAGCCGAAGTTATTCAACTGACTGAGCCATCCAGGTACCCCTCTATCACCTTTTAAATCGAGTTTTTCTTCCTTGTTTTCTATGTATCTCAGAATCTTTAAAATTCATTTTATTCTTTCAATTTTTAATTTAATATGTTTACATCTATACTTACATAGTCTAAAAATGCTAAATAAATATTTCTACTTACATCCAGAACAATGCAAAGATACTGGATCACTTTAACTCCAATTAATCTCTACCCACCTCATTATTATTACTCAAAATCTTTGTCCATTTATTTTTAACTTTCTCATTAAGACCATACAATTAATGTGTTATGAATTCAAAACTCACTTCAATGTAGCATGTATATCAATTTATTTGCTACCATCTCTTCTTGTGTATCATTATTTTTTTCAGAGATATTTCTTTTTTCCCAGTTATGTTTAGAAATTTCTTCAGTAGAGGTCTATGGATGGAAAATATGTTTGTTTGAAAGTGGTTTCATTTTGCTTTCATACTAGAAAGGCAGCTTTTCTGATTAGATAACTCATGACAATGAACATTCCACATTATTTCAGGCTTGTATATTTAGTATTTATAAGTTTAATGTTACTGAATTTATAATTGATTCTTAGATAATCTGAAATCGAATTTTTCTGTCTGGATAATTCTATAACTTCCCTTGGTAACTGTTCTATAGTCAAATTGCAACAAGTCTAGATATCATTTCTTTTTCCTAATTGGGCCCATATTTTGTTTAGCATCCTAAATCTTATTATTTTTATCAATGTTGAAATTTTTCACTTTCTATTTATTTTTTTCCTGGCACCCTTTCTTTAAGTTTTTCTTCTGGAATTCTGTTTACATGACTAGAATTTTCTCTATGTCCCTTCAAGTGTCATTTTTAATATTTTTAAAACTCTTTACCATTGTAATGAGTTCCAAATAATTTCTTCATATCTATTGGATGGTTAACTCATATTTTTTCAGCCACATCTAATATGCTGTTTAACCTATTAATATTTTATTTGCACTCAATTTTTTTTCATTTATAGCAGTTCTCACCTATTCTTTCCAAATTGTCTGATATTTTATAGTATATATTTTTATTACTCATATTTTGATTATATACATATACTTCCATTTTATCATATTCATTATTTTATATATGAGATTTCTTATTAAATCTTACATTATTTCTTTATATCTGAAGATCTTATTAATTTAAATTTTGTTGCTGGATTTTTGTTTGATCCTTCCTATCATCTTCCATGAAACCTTATTTCTTGTGAGTTTTAAGTTAAATTATTAATTTGTAGTCAGCAGGGGTTAGCTGTTAGAATTCTGGTGTCAAATTGTGTTTTTCAAGGTGATTTAAATTGTTTACTCCTTGAGGAACTATGCATCCAGGAAAATATTTTGTTAACTTCCTTCTTTGTTACTTTAAAAAAAATTTACATTTATTTATTTTTGAGAGACAGAGAGAGACAGAGCACATATAGGGGACGGGCAGAGAGAGAAGGAGACAGAATCCAAAGTAGGCTCCAGGCTCTGAGCTGTGAGGACAGAGCCCAATATGGGCTCAAATTCACAGACTGTGAGATCAAGACCTGAGCTGAAGTTGGAGCTTAACCGACTGAGCCACCCAGGTGAATCTTGTTAAATTTTTTTGTTAACTTCCTTTTTTGAGTTTAATTTCCTTGAACTTATAGAGAATATAAATTCAAATGAAAATATTTCAAGAAAGCAGAGCTTTTCTTATAAATTTCCTAATGGGGAATTATGAATTTTCATAATCTCATGGGTTTGAGCCCTGCGTTGGGCTCTGTACTGACAGCTAGCTCAGAGCCTGGAGCCTGTTTCAGATTCTGTGTCTCCCTCTCTCTCTCTGACTCTCCCCTCCCCACACTGTTTATCTCTCTCAGAAATAAATAAAACGTTAAATAAAAACTATTTGGGAGGGACTATCTTTCTTTGCCTGTGGTCAGATTTCATATTTAATTTTCACATGGTCGTGGCTGTTTAAAAGTCACATTTTATATAGGAGTCCCGGTTCCAGCACCCCAACTGATATCGATCCACACCTGATTTTCTAGGAAAGTAAGTTAGTGCCAATCCCTCAAGTAAAATAAAATAGAAACAGGAAAATTTAGTGCTACTGAAGCTGAATCTACGATTGTCTTGAGAGCATTTACAGATCTTTCTAATCTAGGAATCTGGGTTATGTAGTGACTCCACATAACCTAAGATCCTGTTGCCAACCAAAACTTCAACCTCTTTCATCGCTGCTCTTATTTTGAGGATTTAGGCAGCTTCCTCCAGTTATTGGTGTCTATCTACTCCAAGGGGGAAGTCTTTCTGCAGGTTACTGCAGCTCCTCAAAGGCAGACGGCCCTTGCATCAGGCTCACGATGGGGCGGTAAGATAGCGAGGTTCTACTCCAGCTTCTGTGTTAGACAGGCTCTGTGTGCCTGAGCCTTTCAGCCTCTGTACATCTGTGGGCCCTGGGGTTGGAGCAGGGGGCAGTTTCCTGCTGCCTCCCGACAGTAGCACATGTTTTCTTTACAGGATCCTGAGTTCAAGTGGATGATCTTGTTATTTTCCCTGGGGCAGATGATTTTTGCTTCTTTCACTTTCTTAGAAGCAGTGGGTTTGAAACAAAAATTCTTGAGGCAGACACTATAGGCAGAGTGTTTTCCTTCTGTCTTTTCTCTGGACTACATCTTCCCCTGCACCTGGGCGATGGAAATCTTTCTGCCCCTCTTCCAATAGTTTAAGAAATATTCTTTGTATGAGAGAAGAATCCAGAAAATTGGGCCAGATTTTTTCTGTCACTCACTCATTGGCAGCCATTCCCCATCTGCACACCTGTTCCACCACAGAAGGCTCTCTCTGGTCTCTTTTCCTGCCTCCAATCTTTCTCAGATGTACCTGGTGCTGGTTGGTGGAAATGAATTTAAACGTGGGTGGGCCCTCTATAAGCATCAGGACTAAATGTGGTTTTAACAATTCAGGATAAAACCCTCCTCTATTGAACTTGCTCATTTTAAAAATGCTTACTTTTAATGGTAAGTAATTCCAGGTTTTCTCTCAACAAATACAACAAATCTGTGAGTGACTCAGAAGCATTTATTATTAATAAACATTACAGAACATCTTTCTTTGAAAAATTGCCCTTTTATAACATACAATGGATGCATACATTTTCCAAGGGGCAAAGGCAAAGTTAAAATTAATTTTTGAAATATTTTATATCCATCTCTTTCTGCAGGATGTTCAACAAGATGACCCCCAAGCCTAGGTGCCAATGCATTTAAATATCAATGTTGTTACATTCAGAATCACAGAATGCCAGACTTGAAAGGGAATTCAAATCATATCTAGGTCAGCGTTTTCACTTTTAAAAGTTAGGAAGGGATGGCCTAGATAAGGCAAATTTTCTTTACAAATACAACAAATTAATTGATACTGTAGCATAAACTATAACTGGCATTTCCTATTGCTACTTTAGAGCTCTTTCTACAACTCCATGATACCTCTTCAATTGGAATGTTAGCATGTAATGAATGCAGACTAAGTGTCTCAAAACAGGCACTTCTCTTCCCTCAGTATGGATTTAAAGGAGAGCTTTAAATGGCCTTTACTTAAATTCCCATTTAACTTCCTATAAAGTCATTTCACCTAAACAGTGTATATTAAAAAGAAAATGTTGTTCTAATTGCTTTTCATTATCTTATGTATTTTATAGGTTGCATAAAAATATAATTCACTGTTTATTTTTCAGTCATTAATACCTAGATCAATACAGAAATATGATCCCAAATTTTGATTTTCACTATTATTCTAGGTTCCAAAAGAACCAAGTTCGAACCTCCTCCAAAAAGGAAGAAGAAGAAGAAGAAGAAGAAGAAGAAGAAGAAGAAGAAGAAGAAGAAGAAGAAGAAAGAGAGAGAGAGAGAGAGAGATGTTGAGACACAAAGCAAATAAACAAAAACAAAAATCTAATGGCTTACTATAAATATACTTCCCTATGCTTATTGATTGGTTCTTGGTTTGAGTTATGCAATAATCTCTGTATAGAGACTGGAAGAAATGAGAGAATAATCCACTAAAGACTAAGACTAAGACTCACAGACCAGTAACTCATCAGCACATACATTTCTCAGGGTTACACCAGTTTTGACACAATATTAATACCATGCAGTTCTGTCCCCATGGGCTTTTTGCTAGAATCACAGTTCCATTCTCCTCTGGTTCAAAAAGCCCAGAAAATTGAGACCCCAGAACTACCTTTCTTATGTCTCTCAGATATCTGGCTTTCTGATTACTGGGGAGACTAATGTTTGGCTAACTGTCCTATGAACCAGTTTAGGCTTTGCTGCCATCATTATAACTATTCCTGATTTGCAGATACAGCTTTCCCTCTCAAAAGCTTTATCTTCCTTGGTGGTGTGAGGTGAGAGAAGTCTGTGTCCCAGAAAACCCAACTGGCAACTGGCAACAGTGCTGTTGTTTTGACAAAATGTACTCTGTATTCCTAATGGAGGAATAAAAATCACATATTTTAAATTTCTTTAACTTAGTCATGTGTATACACTGAAATAAGGACATAGAACCAAAACACTTAGAAGGGGAAAGAGTTCCATTTAGGATAAGAAATAACACACACAACTATTTTTCATATTTTCTCTAGGAATATAATATAGTCTCAGAATTTCCTCTCTCAGAATGCATGAGGAGATTTGCAGATGCAATGTCTTTTCATCACTTAGACTAAGACTTAACTTTGTCCTGAAAAAGAGAAGTATTTGGAATGCAGGATATCATTTTAGAGGGAACTTTAAAACAATAGATCTCTGTTTCAGAAACTTTTTTTTTGGATTTGTTGTTGTTGTTTGGCTTTTTGTTTGTTTGTTTTTTTGCTTTGTAGAAGAAAGATTGGGGATGAGAGACACAATATTTAGGGAGGCCAATTAAGAAGATATTGTCTTATAAAGGTACAAAAAGATAGAAAATACTAATTTCAGAGGTAATTAGGAAAGAAACCCAATTCAGGAAATTGTGTATCTTGTAATTGATAGGTTCCCAAGAATTGTTAATTAACTAAAAAGAGAGAATAAAGGAAATGAAAGAGACAGAGAAGTCTCTAATGTGTGTTTTTTAAAGGTAATGATGTCATTAATGAAGATAATATTAGAAACAGTGGTACCAGTAGTGGAAATAGTAATTAAATACTATATCATGAAGACAAAACTAAATGATGTCACTACCATTTATTAAGTGACGTTGAATAAGTTATGCAATGTTTATGAGGTTTAATTTATTTATCTCTAATCAGGACAGGACTGCGTGGCATGTAAGTCAAATGAAATAAAATGTCTCCATTTTAGATACCGGGAAACACTTCTCTAGTAAATACAGAGTCAAGGTACAAATTCTAATTATCCTATGTACAAGTGGAGGAAGGTTAGTGAGTGAGGAAGAATCAAAGAGAGAAATCGAAGGAACAGCAACGAGGATAGTGACAGTGATGGCAGGGACGGTGGTGATGATCATGATGCTGCTGCCACCACCAACAAGGACAATGATGATGATGACGACGACATTTTCAGTCTTTGCTGTGGATAAGACATTGTTCTAAGTATTTTGCCTGCATTAAGAAGACTGGAAGATAAATACTGCTATTATCGTCCCCAATACAGAGGGCTGAATGGTGGCTCTCAAACAGATATGTCAGAGTCCTAACCTCAGGAACATTTAACTGTGTTTTTATTATAAAGAGATATTTTCAGATGTAGATAAGTTAAATATTTTGAGATGAGATCATTGTGAATTATACAGGTTGACCCTAAGTGTGTGTGTATATGGCAGACAGCAGAAGAGACATGGCCGTGGGAAGACAGAGATTTGAGTGATGTAATCACAGGGATACAGGTAGCCACCAGAGTTGGAAGACAAAAGAATTCTCTCCTCGACACTCCAGACAACGTGTAGCCCTGACAACACCTTGATTTCAGATATCTGACCCCAGAACTGTGACAGAATCATCTCTGTTGTTTCCAGCCACCCAGTTGATGGTAACTTGTTATGAAACCCCTTGGAAACTAATGCATCGATTATCAATTTATTGTTCCAACCTTCTTTGTCATTTTGTGAAAACTGAGATGGGCCCTTCAAATAGTTCTCCTCTGCAGTTGGCACCATATTAACCTTTGACAGTAGGTGGCAGTGGAGGAACAGTGTAAGAAGGGGCTTTTCTTCTACATCTGTTGTTTCCTTTTCAAGTTTATCTTGTTTCCTTCCCCTTCCCCTTCTCCTTGCTTTTATTGCCTGCCCACCAGTGGTCTGTGCAAACATTGAGTGGAGCTCTCCCGCACTGAATTTAAGGTCTATGTACCTCCGTGGAAGATTCCCAGTGACACTCCCAAGATACTTCCTAGGGTAGATTTCCCTAACATCCTAGAGAATTATTGCCCTTTGGCTGGATCCAGCTGCAGTTCTCCATTCCCCAGGTTCTGCCCAGAGAATGTGGACCACCTCTGTCCTGGGACCACCAAGAAAACTCTTCAGAGCCCATTTGCATACAATCATACCTTTTCTGATGAGATCTGAATCACAACTGTGGGGAAAGGAGACCCCTTCCAAGTTTATTCATTCCTTTGGTACTCTCCTCAGCTCTAGTTCTTTAGAACTCTACCCTTTACAGGTAATCCCCCTGTATGATAGTTCATATCTTTACATTAAAGTTTCCTATTTCAAATTGACATGTGGCTTCTAATCCTAATTGGACCCTGACTGATAAGCCCATTTTACTATGAGTAAATTGTGGCACAGGAATGTTAATTGACTTGCCTAAGTTCACACAACTAGTAATTGGTAGAATCACTATTCAAACTGAAACCATTTGGTTCCACATGTGAAGCCATTGTTTATTAAAAAAAACAGGAGTGAACTAGATATTTGGCATATTGAATTACAGATATTTATAATGTATCTAGATGAAAGGAAAAACTATTTTTCTTTCTCTTTATTCTACTTACCACTCTACTCTCACTTCTTCACTTCTGGTCACTAAGTGTTTTTCTTTCACTCACTACTCACAGAGTATTTCTGACACCAGATTATGGATTTTTTTTCCCCACACACAATTCTGCAATTCTCTGTGGACATCTCTATAACTTAATTCTGAACTATCTACCTAGAGTTAGCATCAGGTCTTACAGGTTAAGGGTGCATTCCCATAAGACTATTTCATCGTCTCAGATGCCATTCACAAGGCCAGGCTGTAATTTGTGATTCTGATTAAGTGTAAATCAGAAATTTCCTTCTCAGGCTGGATGATTTGGTGGATCAGTTTACAGAACTCAGGAAAACAGTTTACTTACAAGATCTTTGGCTTTCTAACAACCACATGGAAGAGATCCATAAGGCCAGGTATGGGAAGAGTGCAAACTGGGCTTCCATGTCCTTTTTCAGTTCATCACCCTCTAGTGCCTCTATGTGCTCAGCAAACCAGAAGCTCTCCAAACTCACAGTTTAGGGATTTTTGCAAAGGCCTCATCACTCAGGCAAAAATGATTAAATCATCATCCACTAGTGATGAGTTCAATCTTCGGTGGCCTTTTCTCCTTCCCAAAAGGGTACTGAAAGTTCCAGCTCTCTAATTACAAGGTTAGTTCCTCTGGCAATCAGCCCACATCCTCTGATGGTCTAGAGGTATTCCAAAAATCATCTCATTATCATAAAGTCAGGTGGTTGAAAGAGGCTTTTTATGTGTACAAGAGACACGAGACACTCCTTTCACCTTCATGTCTTTGGAGCTATTTCAGGACCATGGGCAACAGACCAAACATTATTAAGAAAAGACCCTCCTGTTGCTCTTACCACTTAGGAAATTATAAGGAGTTTAGAAACTGCACACCAGGAACAAGGATGAAACCAAATATATACTCCTTATTATAAATCACAATATCACACTAGATCATGTTTATATCAATCATTTGACAATTATACTGTACAAACTAAGAGAGATAGAGGTGAGAGTTATGGTCTAGATAATATAAACAAATGCATATATCATTCCAAAAGAGGGTTTGAAGAAGTGGGTGGAAAAAGAGTGAGCCATGTATTGGAGATGTCCACATACACATTCCATTTGGCTTATAAAGTATTCAACTGCATACTTTTAAAAAACTTTCTAATTAGCATCCAACATTTAAAAATCAGGATATTTCACACAATAATAGATTTTTAGCTTCTGTGAAAAAAATTTAGAAAATTACAACTTCAGAAACGCCTGCTCAAAATATTGAACAAAAGTAACATTAATTACTCCATACCATTTTGTTAGTTGTAGGCAATTTCTTTGCTTATTTATTATCTATCTTGGTTTACTAAAATAAAAAAAATCTGTGAGAATGTAACTTGTCTATGTTTCTTCCTATTGTTTCTCAGTACCTAGTGGTATTCAGAATATTTTTACCTCAATAATTTGTTTGTATCTAATTTTTTAAAAAGTAAAGTCAAAAGTCAATTTGTTGTGAGATAAAAGCAAGGCAGTGAAGGTATTGAGTATATTGCTAAAAATACTCCACCAAAAAGCTTTTTACTTCAAAGAAAATTTAAAACAATTACTAAAAATTGTATTATATACCTCTATATATACAAAATCTGATATATAAAATATTTTAGTATTTTTTTTAAAGTTAACACTACATATTAGCAAGTAAGGTACGTAATAAATATACTAACTCTTGAATTTTAATAAATGTTTTGAAAGAGTATCTAAGACAAAGTAAATAGCAGATTCACATGATTATTGATATATTAGCAAAAACCTGTGAAAAAATATATATAATCTAAACAGGCATTCATTTTTGGTTGATATTTTACTGAAACTGAATTATACACACACACACACACACACACACACACACACACACATGCACAAGCACACAAACCACCAACAAAACACATTCTAAAGTCATTACACTTATTCCAGGGTATAAACTAAATTTTAAGTATTAAAAAAGAAGAAGAAAAATCATATATTCCTTAGTGTAAAAAAACTTTTCTTGAAATTTTCAATGATTTCATTCCTGGAAAATGCTACATGACCAATGCATAATAATTTTCTAAGCCTGTAAAATATATCAGTTTACTTCCAACTCCCTCATTTTAATAAGTCCCTCAAACCATGGATTATATCGCCCATTTTAATCTTACTATTTATCTTCACTAAAACCATTTTTTTCCTACTCCAAAATACTGGAACTCAATGCTTTCAAAGATAAGATCTTCAAAATGAAAGCTTATGTCATATGCTTATTCCATAAAGTGCTCTGTATATCAAATGATCTTATTTATATATAGTAACATAAAAATATACTACTAAAAATTCATAAATAATATATATAACCTGTGAAAGTAAATAAAGGAAACTTCAGTTAAAATGGAGTCAAGAGGGAAGCTCAATCAGTAGAGGCTTTGATTCTTGATTTTGGCTCAGGTCATGATCCCAGGGTTGTGGGATGAAGCCCTATGCAAAGCTCAAGCATGGAGCCTGCTTAAGATTCTCGTTCTCTCTCTTTCTCTTTCTCTCTCTCTCCCCCTCCCCCTTTCGTCCTTTCACTCTTTCTCTCTCTCTCCCTCTACCCCTCTCCCACTTGCTCTATGCTCTTCCTCTCTTTCAAATAAAAAGTAAAAATAAAACAATAAAAATAAAATGGAGTATGAAAGGCCAGAAGGGGGAGTGTTCAAGTTGTAGCACTCATTGCAGACCTTTGCAAACCCAACAGGAAGAGGTCTAATTTACTACTCCAGCAGCAGGGAGGGAGATTTTCTTCTTGTCCTGCCAATGAGAGACTGTTACAACACAGCCAATGAAAAGACACTACACTACACTGTGAACTTGCACTTTCTTCAATGGACTTTCTGTTTGTAACTTTCCCTCTCATCACTCCACTTTCCTCTATAAAACAGTGTTCACATCCTTTGTTTTCTGGGCTTGTCTATGGCTTTTGCTATAACTTGTTTGTCCTTAATTGTAGTTCCTCTGTTATTCCTAAATAAACCCATTTTGCTACTAAAATGACTGGTTGCTTTATTTTCAATGTCTACAAACTTTATTTTTGTAAATAAGTGACTAAATATATATGAATTTTATACTTGCTAAGTGATACTCCTGATTTTTCTTTTCTTTTTTTTTTTTTTTTCTTTTGAGAGAGAGAGAGAGAGCGTGCACAGGTGAGAGGTTGCAGAGGGAAAGAGAAAGAATCTTATGAAGGCTTCATGCTCAGCACAAAGCCCAACACTGAGCTCAATCCCATGACTCTGGGATCATGACTTGAGATGAAATCAGATGCTCAACCAACTAAGCCTCCCAGGCCCCCAATATTCCTGATTTCTCAGTTCTAATTTAATAGAAGAATTCATAAGAACAAAATTTAAATCCATAAACCTCATTTATACAGAAGAGATTATTTATTGTCAATCTTCAGTTAAAATTATTTCCTAGTGAAGTAAAATCTATTTTTGAATGTTTTTAAATCAGTTATTGGTTGTGACAATTCAAATGTTTAATTTCTTACGTTTTCTTATCTTTGTACTACTGCTCTTATCTTTGTACTACTGTTCTGTCCATATTTCTTTCCAATATTTCACTTATTTTATATCCTTCACTTTATCTTCCAATCTTTCCTTAGATTTCTGGCCTACATTTACCTATTTAAAATCTAGATTCATCTAACATCTATTTGGGAACAAATATTTTTCTATGTAGTAACTATCTGAACTTTTCCATTTAGCTCACTCTTTTTGTCTGCTGCAAAAAGTTTGTGTTTCCCTATGTTTATAGGGATGGGGGTATATGGTTGTGATTAACAAATGCAGAAGTCCATTACTGCATATAGTTGATCAACTTCTAAATTAATTTTGAATATCTTCTGTGTTTAACAATGAAATTTACTAATTTAATAATAGAATCATCACATCAGCCTATGTCTATCATAACCATAAAGATGCTAGGCATGCTTCTAGTTCCTATTCCCTTTCTAATAAATAACAATTAGCTATGAAAATACTAATATCTACATTACAGAATTTACATAAAGCTTCACATTTATCATCCCTAATGAAGTTCAATTTAGGATGAATAAAGGTAGCTGTTGAATAAAGCTGAAGTTATAATGACATCAGTAATATTATTTATATATTTTTATATATTATAATATATTCATTTTTGCCAAATAGCTTAGAAAAGATAAAAGTTTACTGCCACGTAGTCAGTACTGAGAATAATTCCAAATTTTGAGTAAATTTTTCTCACTCTTAATCATGGAAAAAGCCACTGCTGAGTTTCCATGCAGCTTCTTTTTGTGTCTTGCAAAAAGAAGAACGAGATGCAAGTCAATGTTACTTTCATTCATAGTTGAAAGACTGATATCAGTTGGACTATTTGCTCTGTCATCATAAAGCAGAGATGAGAACTGTGATAGAATTCACATCTTTGAGAGAGGCTTATGAGCCTTACTTCAAAGAAGGTTATTCTCTAGACCAGACAACACTGTAGAATATGAAACAAGGTAATACTCAGTCTATTTCTATTCATTGTAAATATCTTATTCCCTTACAGGAGGCTCTGTTGTACAGTATGGTACGGCTCTGTAATTCAGACTGTGTGTGAGATTACAGGAAACAAAAGAGTGTTTAGTAAACGTTCATTCTTTAGTTTTACTCCTTGGTACTTTGCCCTCCACAGGAAACAGATTCTAAATATATTTCATTGACTCTAATTTCCTAGCCTTGACTTAGATTACACTTGATAGCTTCATAACTCTTTTAGTTTGTAACATCAAAACTGATGTTATAGATTCTTAAAGATCTCTTATTTAAATCATTTATGAAATTAGACAGGGTAAGCTGAGTGCCTTTTCAGTTCCTGTATAAGTGCATAGGCAGCTGATTATATACGATATTTTTCACAGCAGACCTCTCTCCAATCTCATTTCCAGTACAACAATTACACACCCTTTTACTGTGCCTTTTATAAATCTGTAGTAGTAATTGGTATTTTTATATGCAATATAATGAAAATTAGAAGTCGTATATGCACTGATAAAAGTATATGTTTTCCTAACATCAAAAATCCTAACATCAAAAAGTAAATATAATTTACTTTATTATAAAGTAAATATTTATTCAACATTAAGAGAAGCTGTGCTTTCAACTTGCACTGATTCATTATTTAAAAGCAAGGTAACAATCTCCTTGAGCTTGTTGGAAAGAAGCCTTTGCCTACTCTAAGATTCTCTGCTATTTAGGATTTTTATTTTTCCTCATAATCACCTTCTCCTTTTTTGAACAGTACTTACAAATATAACATGCAGTTGATCTGACTCAAAATTCATTTTCTAACATTTATTAGTCATGGTAATACCAAAAAAATTATTTAACATTTTCTAAATATTTATTTCCTCTTCTCGTAATAAGGTTCATAACACTTACTTAACAGAATTGTGAAAACAATTTACAATACTAAAAGTATTTAGTAGAGTACTTAGCACCTATCATATGTATTTTACATGACAGCAAATGCTACTTTATTTGCTTTTCACACAGTAAGATTTCAAATGACTTTAATTAACAGCTAGTCTAATCAAAGACCAAAAAAAAAAAAAAAAACCCAAAAACAAAACAATTCTTAGTTTATGACAATCATGCTTCTTTTGATTTGCCTATCTCAAAATCTGCTCAGAAGGGTACCTGGGTGGCTCAGTTGGTTAAGGGGCCAATTTTGGCTCAGGTCATGATCTCGCAATTCGTCAGTTCAAGCCCCACATCAGGCTCTGTGCTGACAGCTCAAAGCCTCGAGCCTCCTTCGTATCTCCCTCTCTCTCTGCCCTCCCCATTCTTGCTCCATCTTAAAATTAAACAAACAGCAAAAAAAAAAAAAAATTAAATAAATAAATAAAAACAAACCTGCTCAGAGACTGATTTTGGGGTGAAATGAGTAAGATAATTTCCTTTCAAAATAAGCCAAAGGAATCATTTATAAATACATGGTCAAAATAAATAAATAGATAAATAACCAATGATAGTTATTAAAGTTTAAAGTTAATCTAGAAAAGCTTTTCTTATCTTCAAATATGCTAATGACAGTATAAATAACCAATGATAGTTATAAAGTTTAGTTAGTCTAGAAGTTTTCTTATCTTCAAATATGACAATGAAGGGGTGTTACTATTTACCAAAAATGTGTATTCTAAAATGTCATTCACATAGATAATACAATTTTTTTTATTTTTGAAGTTATTACAGAATATTGGAAATATTAACGGAGGAGTAGGGCAATAGCTTACCTATCCACTTATATAAAGTGATTTAAGTACAGAATTTACTTTGAGATTCTAAAAATGTAATTTCCATATTAAAATACATATATTTTAAGTTAGGCATTATAGTACCGTTTCTTCTTACTTATATATTTATCAACATGTTTACTAGATACTATAAAATATTGGAAGACCATGGGGAAAGAAAATCAGAATTTAGTATCCTTTCATTTTGCCAGAGGAAGCTACAAACTCAGGGTGAAAATCCATTTAACACAGATATCAATTACCAGAAGAAAAAAAAAAGCATTAATTCTAGAGTGTCTGAAGAACTTGATTTTCAGCAGAATCCATTTACAATCCTCAAAGTGACACTGACTCCATTAGAGGCCAAGTATAAGTAAACGATCAAGCCTAACAGAAGTGCTTAAAGAGCCGTAAGTCAGGAAGAGCTTGAAAGTGAGGGGATTATTAAGGTTAACTGTTGTAAGATAAGGAGGTGAGAAACCTTGACAGAGCAACAAGATAGTTATCACTGCTTTAAGGTAAAAATCATTACTTTAGAAGGGGAATTTAATTTGTTCCTAAATAAAAGAAGATTGATTTTTGTTTTCATTTTGTAGGTTTCATTTTCCTATTGAAATTCCAAGCTGGGGATTTGAGGGTAGTGGGAAGAATAGAAATACTGATGCATTGAAAACAGCTTGTTAAGAGAAATTCGTAAGTGTGCATTTGTTTTTGTGACCATTCAGAACTGAAAAATGCAAGTCCCCAAACAATCAGCAACCTATTTTCAGTTAATTTACATCACTATTATATTTGCAACACTAGAAATTTTTATGAAATGAGGAAAATTAATAGAAGAGAAATAAACCTAGGAAACTGCCAACCTTTTGCATACAAGTTTACCTGAACTCAGTTATTTGGCTAATGTAAGTAATTTCCAATAATAGCAAAATGATAGTAATAAGATCTTCAGATGTGTTTTATATCTATCTTAAAAGAAATTAGGAGACAATTTTCAAGGTGGGGATCAGGATTCAAATAGCTCTTTCCTAATTAAGTGGGAACAGTTCTCAATTGCTTTGGTAGAATCTAATTTTCAAAACATAATGAAGCTAAATTGACAGAAAAACACATACATAGAGAAATATAAATACAGTGGATAAATACCAAGTCAGCAAAATCTACCATATAAATAGCTCTTCTCTCTCTCTAGCTTTTAAGGGGACTATCATAACTTTGGGCAAGATTCAGTTCAATTTTTGTTTCTTAAGTTGTAAACTGAAAATGATATTCCTCCTGCACCTACTATAGGCTAGGTGCTTTATCAGACAATAAACATACAAATATGAATATATTTTCTGTTCTTAAGAAATTCAGTTTACGGCATGTCAAATACTGGATAGCTTTCTATAGAATTGGTATTATAATACAGATAGAACACTGAAATATCCTTTAAATGTACATAATGAGTCAATTTCTTCTCTTCATTTTTCCATTACCACCACCTTGAGCAAAAGTTTAATAATATAGCAGATAGGAAGAAATTAAGTTCAGTGGTAGGCAGTGGCTTTCCAAAACTTCTGTACCTGCTTCAAATGGTAGAATAAACAAATCTTTCATTTTTCATAATTGACTTATCAATTCATGGTACTGCTATGTTATATCACAGCCCCTCCATCCCAAACATCTATACTGTAGAATGTGTTGTTCTACTAAGCTTCACATCCATTTCAAAGAATATCACAATATGCTGGTTCAACCATTGCTGCAGAAATGTTAGTTGTGTCAACCGTCAAATATTATACGGTATCTTCATTTATATCCTGAAATGTCAAGGCTTTTGATTCATTACCAAGTTGATCCTCTTTAGAAAAATCCTCCAGGGGCATCTAGGTGGCTCAGTTGGTTAAGTGTCCAACTTCGGCTCAGGTCATGATCTCACAGTTGGTGGGTTCGATCCCCGCATCAGGTTCTGTGCTGACAACTAGCTCAGTGCCTGGAGCCTGTCTTCAGATTCTGTATCTCCCTCTCTCTATGACCCTCCCCTGCTCATGCTGTCTCTCTCTGTCTCTCAAAAATAAAGAAAAAACTTTAAAAAAAGAAGAATCCTCCAATACTTTAAGTTTGTAGCTGAATCCAAAGAGGGCTGAAATTCAAAGAGAGATTTACAGTCTACATAGGCTACCACAAAGTCTACCCTCAGATACCAGTGAACTGGAGGGAAGCTGGAATTAATTTTCTTGTTAAATTTATAGCCAGTTAAGTCCAATTTATCTTACATCTTTGCAATCTTTGAGCATCCTCCAATATGACAGCCCTTAGGCCATCATCATTTTCCATTTTGCTCCTCTCCTCTGCCCTTACTCCTATTTTTCCCCCTGTGCAATAACTCATGCTCTCTGAAAACTCCATTCTATGGAGAGCAATTTTCCCTAAATCCTCAGGCTCTTTATTCTTGTTTGTAGTTGAAAAATGGCTTGTTGATGAAGAAATTACTTTCCATGAAGTCTTTTCAAGTCCTACATCCAATGAACACCAAATTTGTGACCTAGATTTCTATACTTTGATGCTTTCCAAGCTCTTTCACTTATTTCCTTACAGTGGGAAGTGGCTAAATGCTGGTTTTCTAAGACTTAGTCCAGAGTACTAACAGTATACCTTCCCCATCTTTGTCTTGGACTCTGTCACTTCTTCTAAGACAATAAAGACTTTCTAGCTTCTATAGTCTTTCCACACATGTGACCTGCCATTCTGACTTAGCAACTCTTTTTTTCCAATTATCTCCAAATATCTTGTCTTCATATCATTTTGGCCACTAATGTTCCTTCCTTCTCATTCTGGGACTTGAAATAACAACTTGAAATAATAATTTCTGACTCTTACCCTTTTAGTTATCTAACTCTGTTATTATCCAACTCTAGTATTCCTCTACTTTCTTCTACCTTGCAGACCCTTTCCTTTCTTTCATTCATATATCAGATTTCAGCTTATCCCAACAGCTTACCCAATATCTTGTCCAATATATTTTCCAATATATTTTTATTCCATCCACTTGGAAAAATCATTCATCTATGAATTTGACTGCATTCTCTTTTCTGCCTTTAAGTTACTGTAGCAGCCAGCCTCAAGTTGACCCCCTGTGATCCATGGCTTAGGCATGCAGCCTCCTACACTGAACCAAGACTGACCAGTGTACAAAACAGAATATGGTAAAGGTGTATGCAGTATGTAACTTCCAAGATTAGGTTATAAAAGACACTGTTAACTTCTGATTCTCTGTCTCTGTCTCACTCTCATGACTTACTCCAGGGGAAGTCATGTTGTGAGCAACCATCTGGAGCCTCTTTTCACAGTCATGCGAGTGAGCTTGGAATTGAATCCTTCAGCCCATAGTACATCTTTGGAACTTATAGCTTGACTGCAGCCTCATGAGAAATCTTGAGCAAGACCAGTAGAGCTAGCCTCCTCAGAGATACTGGATCCATAGTAATAGCTCGTTACTTTAAGCAACTAAGTATTAGGGTAATTTGTTACATAGCAATACATAATTGCTGAGCCCTGCTAGGGAAAAATTAGATAATTATGAAGACTGGTGTTAAATTCTTGTGTGTTTAATTTCCATTCTGTGTTTCAATATTGTCTAAGTGTATTTTCCTAAATTTCTCTACTCTTATCAAACGTCCAAACTCTACCTCTTCTACCCTTTAGACGATTCTGATATCTTATAAATCTTGGTGAGAGGTATAAAATATATTAAATATAGCCTTTTTCAATTTTCTATTAAAGATACACTTATACATTATATAATATATGTTACATACGTGTATCTATCAACTTTTTCTTTTGGTTTCTTACAGTTAACACTTAATTATGTCCACTTAATACCCCACAGCTTCCCTTAACTCTAATTCTTTATTCAGTTAAAGCTTTAGTTAATAGTTGACTGTTCAAGTCAAACTTTTAGGAAGAATTATTCATATTTTTATCTCAATATTTCTTCTTCTCACGTTATTCCTTATCAATGGCAATTTCGTTTCAGTTCCTAGTATTGCATTAAATTCTTATCACAATCACTAGTTGGTTATTTTCTATAAATGCTAGGACTATATCCTTTGCAAAATAATCTTATTTAGCTTGATTTCTTCCATTGATTCCATAAAGCCATACTGTATTCTCTTTTTTTCCCCTTTAATTCTCTGAACCTGGATTCATTCTCTCTCTCTCTCTCTCTCTCTCTCTCTTACTGATCCCTTTTATAAAACAAATACTTGGTATGAAACTTCTATTTGTTGGAATCTTTTTATGTATGTGATTAAAACATAATTATAATTATACCTTTATTAGACTTAAGGGTTTTAGAAATATATTTTTGTGGATTATTATTGAAAACATAAACTGAAAAGTTATTTACATTAGTATCTGGAAATGAATATTATTTGGGCATAAGGAGATTTTTTAATGTTTATTTATTTTTGAGAGAGACAGCATGAGCAGGGGAGAGGCGGGGGGGGCAGGGGGGGGCGAGAGAGGATCTGAAGTAGGCTCCGTGGTGGGAGCAGAGAGCCCGATGCAGGGCTTGAACTCTCAGATCAAACGAGGGGATCATAACCTGAGCTAAGGTCAGATGCTTAACCAACTGAGCCAACCAAGTGCCCCAGGCATAAGGAGTATTTGTAAAAAGTGTTAAGAAACTAAGAATATTTTGAAAGCATTCAAAGACTCAGTAAAATTATCCATATTCTTAAAATTAAAAATCAGTCAAGGAGAATGATAAATAGAGAGAAAGTGAATAGAGTGGGTTCACAGAATATGTGAGGAAATAGGATTCTCCCTTGACTCATCTATGTAGACTCACAGACCAAGTTTCTATCACTACCTCATATCCTCACTATAAGAGACTGAGTCAACAAAACCAAGACAGAAAAGCTTCTCATAAAACTGCCTTAAGAATTAGTTCTATAAATATATCACTTTTTAAACTCCAGGTTTTAAAAAGAGTACTGTGTGACCCAGATATCTTCCCAAGATAGTAGTAGTTCTCTCCTGCTAGACACAGAACATCTGTCTATATACCCTTTCATTATCTGCTCTAATCTGAAGATTTGTAAATTCTCATTTTATGGTGTCCTTAAAATCCTAGTAATTTTTTCCATGGCATGCCTTAAGTCAAAAGTAATTTTGTAAAAACAATATAATAGTAGTAGACAAAATAGTTTCTGAGAGATGTTGCTGTTCTTTTCTTGAGTGTCTAAAATATATCATGAGGTACTGACTAAGACTGTGTTAACATTCCCCTCAGTTTGACTCAACATAAGACAGGTTTCTTTCGGACTATAGAGTCTGACTCCCCTTTGCATGAAGCATTTACTTTAGAAAACTTGCAATTGTAAGTTTTTCTGTCCCTTTAAGATGTAAATTTTTTCCCAGCCTCTAGTCAGTTTTATAAGCCAGGAATGTCTTTCTCAAGTACCTGGGAGCCATGTTTTTAAAATGTAATTATCAGAAAGACAGTGTCCCCTATATCCTGTCAGCACAGAGCCTGGCACGGAGCTCAAACTCACGAACCAGGAGATCACGACCTGAGCTGAAGTTGGATGCTCAACCAACTGAGCCACCAAGGCGCCCCTTGCCTCACTCACTTTATAGCTTCGGTCCCTAGTGCTTTTGGTTGGGAATCAAGGACCAGGCACCTGACATCACATGTGGCTATTTAAATTTCCATTAAGTGAAATTACATGGAATTAAAAATTGAAGTCCTCAGTATGAATTAGGTATATCTCAGGTACAGCTGACTCTTGAACACTGACCCCTAATGAGTTGAAAATCCACATATAACTTCTTCATTCCTCAAAAACTTAACTACTAACAGCCTATGGTTGACCAGAAGGCTTACCAATAGCAACAATAATCAATTAACACATATTTTGTATATGTATTATATACCATATTCTTACAATAAAGTAAGCTACAGAAAAAAATATTAAGAAAATCATAAGAAAGAGAAAATTCATTTACAGTACTGTACTATATTTATGGAAAAAATCTGTGAGTGAGTGGACCCACATAGTTCAAACCCAAGTTGTTAAAGGGTCAGTCAACTGGACTCAACAGCACATGTAGCTAGTGGCTACCTATTAGCCCAGATGTTCAAAATATTTATATCACTGCAGAAAGTTCTACTGAACACTATAACCTAGATACAGCAATTCTATTCCCAGGCATCTACCTTGGAGAATCCCTCATACATGATTCAGGAGACACTATAAGAATGTTTATAGTAGACACATTTGTAATGGAAAAATACTAGAAACTGCCCAATGTCCATTAAAAGGGGAATTTACAAACTCCATCATATGCATACAGTGGGATACTACACAACATTGAAAATGAATAGTAGGTATATACATTAGTGTGCATAAATATCACATAATGCTAAGTTAAATAAAAAGGTCATAGAAGAATACATATAACAGTTAAAACCAGACAACATGTTGTTTAGGATAAATATTTGGTAAACTTGTAGAGAAAAACAGGGAATGAGAAACACAGAATCTAGAATACTAATTTCTTGTAGAGTGGAGAGTAGGAAGATATGATCAGGAAGGTGTTCAACAAGGACACCAACATTATTGGGAATTACTCTATTTTTTAAGCAAGGTCAGGGATGATAGTACTTACTATTGTACTTTTATTCACATTTTGACAACTCTGAAGTCAGGATGGTCTTACAATCACTGTTAGCCATGTAGCAGTTGTGAGGTGGTTGTTTCTGTCTTAGAAATATATTCCCCAAATTGATTTCTCTGTTTTTCTTTTTATAAATGCATAAAAATGATATGTTAAGAATCTGTCTAAACCTAAAGATCACTTGAAATACTTAAGAACCCTAAGTTGCAAAAAAAAAAATAAAATTTAAAGACAAAAATGACTGAAATTTAAGGGATACCTGGGTGGTTCAGTATTTTAAGCATCCAACTTTGGCTAAGGTCATAAGTTTGGCTCAGTTTGTGAGTTCAAGCCCTGGGCCGGGCTCTGTGCTGACAGCTCAGTGCCTGAAACCTTCTTCAGATTCTGTGTCTCCCTCTCTCTCTCTGCCCCTCCCTCATTCATGCTTGCTCACTCTGTCTCTCTCTCTCTCACATAAAAAAAAATTAAAATTTTTTTAAATGACTGAAACTTAAATTTCAACACTATCTCTTCAAAATAGAAATATGCTACTGTGCCTACAGAAAAATACATTATTTCAATTTATAAAAATGACCATTTATACTTGAACTCACTACATTGTCTAAATTGAATATTGTCTTAAAATGAATGGATGAGGTGAGATGAGTATTAACATAATGGATTAAAGTGATTTCTTAATAACCTATGAAATTGAGAGAAATATTCTAAAATGACAAGAAAACAAACTAGAGAATTTATAGTATCTTCTGGAGGGTTAAAATGTCCTAGAAGTTATCAAATAAGTACCAGACACTTTATCCAAAGAAAGCCATATTTCTCACAGTCTTATAAGAAGAGATCAATAACTTTCAGGACTTAAAAGTTATAGGTCTCAGGTGTTCATTACAGCTGTAGCTGATCTATCTCATGATTACATTTCCTTTTGAAGAATGTATGTTCCTGCTCTTTGTTAGACACCCAAATAGAGAAATTTTATCTCTTACTTGGAGGTCTGCTTCTTGCATAGTAGAATGCAGCATTTACAAAAGCTTCAAGATATTTCTTGGAGTAAATAGAACTTCCCAGCCCAAGCAATGTTCACGAAAGGCATTATATAGAATATTCTTGCAAGTGGGTGACATGAGTGTTATATCAGCCCAAAAAAGACAGTTTGGGGACAGAAATTCTCAAGTCTCATTTCCTTAGGCAAACATGGTGCAGATTTGAATGTACTTTTTCAAAAACATGGGTGGGGATTCATTAAATTAATTCATAGTGATACACACAATTCAGAAATCAGCATTAAAGGGAGATATAAGAATTCGAATCTGTTACCTGCAATTCTCATTTGGAAATAAAAACATTTAAAAGAATGTTTATTAATTTGTTGCAAGGGCCAAAAAGCAAAGTTTGTCTTTCATTCAGCACTATGTTATCTCCTAAAGCCATATTTTAGGTCTGCCATTGCATTACTACTACCTTTGTTTCTCTTGACCCATTTTGTGCAGATGTTCTTGCTTTTGCCTTTTTCTCCTTCCTCAAAACCTGAGGCTGCTTTTGGCTGGCTAGCTTTCACATGCCGAAAGGTTAATATACTAATTAACATTAAAGATTCACACCTGGTAAGTCTGAGACTGCCTCCCTCACCCACAAAAGTAAATATCTCCATTCTTTTGTTTTGTTTTTTCTTTTTTTCCTTATTTCTTTTTTTTTTTTTTTTTTTTTTGATTGTAGAGTGTTTGGAGAATACAGCAAGGTATAGTTTCATAACATTCACTGAAGAGTTCCTTCCGTGACAATTTCTCATTGTAAGTAGTAGAGAAGTGGTGATGTATTCTAGAGTATCTGATACTCTGGTATCAACAACCTTACAGTGGAGAATAAATGGTCATGAGCAAAGAATTCCTACATAAGATAAGGATTTCTGATTTTCCTTTGAGACTTAAAGATTTATTGGGGTGTAACCTTCCCTATCCCTCCAAATAGGGCAACGAAGTTATTTGAAAGAAGTTAAAATAAAGAAGGCAGGGTCTGAAGGTGATAAGGTTGGTCCACAAAAATGACTAGGGACAGAACCTCAAACAGTTTACTAGAATCTGAGATCAGAAGCCAGTAGGGTATTTGTTCTCTCCGTAGACACCAGGGGGAGGCAATTCTGAAAATCAAACCAGTAATTTATGTCTCAGAGAACAGTCTGATCTAAATCTAACCATTTCACAACTCCTCCCCCAGTGTCATAGAACCACATAAGCCAGTCACTCGGAAATGAGCCCAGGGAGAAGGTACAGCAGTCTGGGAATTTTTTTTTAACCTAAACCAGTTGAAAAGAACTCTGGAATTTGATTTAGTTTTCATGGAAATTACTAAATTAAGTTTTTGGTAGCAGGTTGAAATAGAAATGTGAGATAAATATGAAGTCCAGTATAAATGAAAACATACAGTTCTGATTTTTGCACATCAGAAAGTGGTTTGCTTATGAAACCACTCACAACCACTCATAACCACTGAGTCCTGCATGTGACTTGGCTAGTTACAATATGATGAATCTCTTCTGAACTGAGTTACTCTACTGAGGTAGCATGAGTGCATATAGAATTTCTGATAATCTTATTGCCCTTGGCTTCTAGTGAGTTTACAGTAAACTACACCACCAAATTTTCTTCAAATGATTTTTAACAGGGACTCTTTCTACACATACTCATATTTTTTGTTTGTTTGCTTGTTTTTTAGAGAGAGAGAACACTAGCCAGGGACAGGGGCAGAGAGAGAGAAAGCTCTGAGAAAGAGAAAGAAAGAAATAGAGAGAGAGAGAGAGAGAGAGAGAGAAAATTTTAAGCAGTTTCCATGCTGATTTTTTTCTGGGCTCTCTATTCAGTTTCACTGATCTGTGTGTCCATATGTGGGGCTTAACCCCACAACCCTGGGATCATGACCTGAGTCAAAATAAGACATTCAACCAACTGAGCCACTCAGGCACCCCTGCTCATACATTTTAAAAACAATTATGTGAGCTTAGATTTCCCCCTCCAGCCATTAAAATGAACAAAGAACTCCTACATGGTATATCATGGAAAACACATGAGAACTAGAATTCAACAATCCCAATTGGTTACTTAAAGAAAGAAATATATGTAAATTATCTTGGATAACTCTGCATGAAACAAATATTGTTCAACTTTCTCCTTTCTGTTTTTTAGACCATTTTAAATTTGATTCATTATTACCACCTATATTTGAATTTTTTTATTTTAGTTATCAGTCTATTGCATCTATAAAATAAATGCATATGATCAGTGTTTTGTTTACTCATTATTAATTTCTTCAATTTTCCCTTGAAGACACAAACCTAAAATTGTTTCAAGGCAGCCCCATCTTAACATGCACATTCACAATTTCCCTTATAGCAATGAATGAGCATGTGATGCTGGGCAGTTTTATTAATGGTGTGTGGGTTTTTGATAAAGCTTCCGCTTTCCTGATTAAAGGAAGGCACTGTGATTATTGCTCCCCTTCCTCTTCTAATTCCTGTACTGAACACATATTTAGTGTCTGAAACTACAGCAGCCATCTTTTGACCATGACATAGATAACAAAATTACATTTTCAGGAAATGGAATAGAGAGAGGCAGAGCCTTGGTTCTTAGTAACCCAACTGAACAATATAATAACTCTGGTGCATTTTTCACAAAAATAGAAAAAACAAAACCCTAAAGTTTGTATGGAACTACAAAAGAATCTAAATAGCAAAAGCAATCTTGAGAAAGAAGAACAAAGCTAAATAAATTATCACACTTCCTGATTTCAAACTATATTACAAAGCTATGGTCATCAAAACAGTATGATATTGGTATAAAAACACACAGATCAATGAAACTTAATAGATAGCCTGGAAATAAATCTATGCATATGTGGATTAATAAAATTTTAACAAAGGAGCTGAGAATATATGTACAATGGAAAAAGGAAAGTCTCTTGAGTAAATTATGCTGGGAAAACTGGATAGCCAGGTGCAAAAGAATGAAATTGGATCCCATATTATACTACACATAAAAATGAACTCAAAATAAATAAATATTAAAGACTTGCATACAATACCTGAAACCATAAAACTCCTAGATGAAAACAGAAGTAATAAATTCCTAGACACTGGTCTTAGAAATGATTTTTTTTTATTTGACACCAAAAGCAAAGGCAACAAAAGAAAACAAACAAGTAGACCTACACCAAATTTAACAAGCTTCTGGTCAGCAGAGGAAACAGTTGACAAAATAAAGACGACCTATGCAATAGGACAAAATATTTGCAAACCACATTTTTGATACAAGATTAATATTCATAGTACACAAGAACTCCTATAACATAATAGCAAATAATAATTAGCATATTGAAAACTGGGCAAAAAAAAACCTGAATAAACACTTTTCCAAAGAAGATACACAAATGGCCAACAAGTATATTAAAGGTCCTCAATATCACTAATCATCAGGAAAATGCTAAAGAAAAACAAAATAAAGAGCAAAAGACCATGACGGGATATCACCTCACACCCGTTGGTATCCCTAGCATCCAAAACGACAAGAGATAACAAGCGCTGGCATGGATGGAGAGAAAAGGGAACCCTTTCCCCTACACCTGAACTGGTAAAGACACTGGGGCAAACATTATGGAATTTCCTCAAGAAATTAAAAATACAAGAATCATAAATCACGCAATCCCACTTCTAGATATACACCCAAAGAAAATAAGTATATTGAAAAGACATCTATACTTCTATGTTTCATAGTAGCATTATTTATAATAGGCAAGTTATGGAAACAACCTAAGCATTTGTCAGTAGATGGAAGGATTAAAAATGTGCTATTTATATGGAATATTATTCAGCCTTAAAAAAAAAAAAAAAAAAAAAAAGGAAATCTGTCATTTGCAACAGTGTGAATGAACCTGGAGGGCATTATGCTAAGTGAAATATTCCAGAGAGAGAAAGACAGATACCGCATGGTAACACTTATATAAGAAAGAAACCAAGGAAGGAAAGGAAAGGGAAGGAGAGGGGAGAGAGGAAAGGGAAAGGAAAGAAAGGAGAGAATAGAAAATGAATAGGGATTTTCTAAAAGTGCTTGCCAGGGGCTGGGGGGTAGAGGAAATTGAAAGAGGTTGGTTAGAGTGTACAAATTTTCAATTATAAGATTGAATAAGACCTCAGTAGTATATAATATGGTGACTGTAATTGATGACATTGTATTGTATTATTGAAATTTGTTAAGAACGTAGAACTTAAGGTAAATATGTGAGATGAAGAATGTATTAACTCGATGGGGGAATCCTTTTGCAATGTATGCAAATAACAAATTATGTTGTACACTTTAGATAACTCATAATCTTGCCAATTATACCTCCATAAAGCTGAAAAATTAATCCTATTGGGCATCAGCGTAATGGCAATTAGTATTACTGTATTATTTTAAAGAATAAACTCGAAGGTTCTTCTAGATTTTGTGGGGGAATTCGTGCCAAAAGGCATCAGAATCATCAAAATATACACTGCTCTGTTGCAAAGACAGCCAGAGCTGTCTGTTTCTTTCTTATATGCTGCAGGATGGTTTGAATTATACATAGAGAAGTTGATAGAGTATAAACTGACTTCTTGGGTCTGTACTAAAAAATTAATACTTAAGCTTTAGAATGGGAATAAATAAGGGAAACTTTGGAATGCTCAGTTGCCAAAATCATTTTCTGTATGATCTCTGATTTTATGCTGTATTACCTCTATGGGCATAATTATTGGATTTTCCTTTGTGTGATATGAGAATAAAGATGAATAGTGTAAACAGAACAAAAAAACCATACTAACAAATTTATAACTCCAAATTTCTTAAAAGAAAAACTATTTCTTTAAGCTACAATGAAATGTGTTTTGTTATTGCAATTAAGCACAATGTTCTATATACTAATATGCCACCTGTGTCTTAATCCAAGTGACTACTATCAATATTAAACCATATATGAATAAAATAGAGCTTTATGGAATGCTTTTAAAAACATTCTTTAGCCTGGGAATTTATTATTCAGCACATCCTATGTAAAAATATTAAACAATTTATAAACATATGTAACTCAAACTCCTAATTGTTAGATTTTGTCATAAGATAGTGCCATATAAAATTCTTACTTTTAGAAATTTTAAACAGTTAATCAAACAATAATAAAAGCATACAAAATTTAAAGTTTTAAAAGAAATAAGTAGGCCCTTACATCCATCAGGGTACATACCTTCAAAAAAGCAAAAGGGGCTCCAGGGTGGCTCAGTCCATTAAGTATCTGACTCAGTTTCAGTTCAGGTCATGACCTCATGGATTGTGAGATCTAGTCCCATGTCAAGCTGACCGAAAAGAGCCTGCTTGGGATTTCTCTCTCTCTCTCCCTCTCCCTCCCTCTCCCTCCCTCCCTCTCTCTCTCTCTCTTCCCCTCACATGCTCATGTGTGCACTCTCTCAAAATAAATAAACTTAAAAAAAATATTAAGTGTTGGTGAGGATGTGGAGACACTGGCAAACTTGCACACTATTAATGGGAATGTAAAATGGCGTACCCACTATGGAAAACAGTATGGAAGTCCCTCAAAAAACTTAAGAATTACCATATGATCCAGCAATTCTACATTGGGATATGTGACCTCCCAAAAAAACTGAAAGCAGAAACTAAAAGAAATATTTGTATAGTGACTTTCATGGCAGCATCATTTCCAAAAACCAAAAGGTAGAAATAATCTAAATGTCCATTGGCAGATGAACAAATAAGCAAAGTATGTTATGCACATTCAATGCAATATTATATAGCCTAATTTTAAGAAAGAAAGGGAGATCTAAAGCATGCTACAACATGACTAAACCTTGAGGACATTATGCTAAATGAAATAATTCAGTCACAAAAAGACAAATACTGTATGGTTCAACTTACATGAAGTACACAGAGATGTCAAAATCATAGAGACAGAAAGTAGAATAGATTCATTGTTGCCAGTGACTGAGGAAAGGGAGATACGGGTGTTGTTTAATGGATATGGAATCATAAGATGAAAGAATTCTGGAGGTTTGTTGCACAACAATGTGAATGAACTTAACTATTACTGAACTATACACTTAAAAATCATTGAAAAGGTACATTTTATATTAAGTGTCTTAGGCCACAATTAAAAACTGAAAAAAAAAGAAATTCCTTGAGCCTAAATCCCCTAAATCTTACTCAAAACTGACTCAAGTCCCTGCTTCTCTTTTCTCTATTTTTTTCAAAACTTCATGTGTATGTGTATATACATATAATTAACTCACCATTTAATACTTATTCTAACCATGTATGTGTTGTTTACTGCTAATTCAAGTAATGAATCGTGATTACTTTTCCTATATTCAATAACTTTTTGTACTTCCTAGAGTCAGTAATGAAAATAATTTTCTTTTGTTTTTTATGCTCTATCATAATTTTTTCCAATGAAATTTAAACCTCTCTATAAGTCTCCACATTGTGCCACACATGAGGTACTCAGTCATTTCCTCCTTCCCATTCTATAATCATGAATCCCTCATGAAATTATCTTCCTTCTCTAAGCTGTACTGTTTACTGTCTACTATCAAAATTGATAGACAGTTACCTTCCTGAGACTCTGTCTCAGTTCTGTATTAAATCCTACTTCCCAGGTTCCTTGCTAATTCCTTTTCTGGTTGACTCTACTATGTAATGCATCACATTCTCCTAAGTAGCCTAAGATAGAGAAGCAGATGTTTTAAGAAATTCTCTGTTTATAAATTACCTATTTCTTTTATACTCAATTCTTCTTAGAGGGGGAGGACTGGGTATAGATTTTTAGATAACATTTTTGCTCAGAATTTTAAGGCTTTACATTTTCTTCTAGTATGAGTGTTATTAATGAGATTCTTTCCAATTTGAATTCCTGATCTTTGGTAAGTAACCTATTCTCTCTTTCTTCAATTTTGGTTTTGATTTTGGTGACCTTTCTTTTGGGTACAGATTGTCTGGCCATCTTTGTTGTTCTGTCATATAGTGTTTGGAAGCAGTGTGCATGGGAAAAGCCAGTCACCCGAAATGCTTCACTGTATGGTAACCAACTGGAGCATCAACCATGTTATTGGAGAACTCCACATATTAGAATCTATACGTTTTTATTTTCTGTGTTTCTTCTGAGGCTACTCAATTTCTCCAAAGGATCTCCCCATCCGCCTTCAGAAGGATACTCACTTGGCTGGATTTCAGTACTCCTGAAGCCTAACAATGCGAGAGGGTAGAGGAATGAAGACTTATTCTCCTGTTTCCATATATCATTTTTCCTCAGCTTTTCACTGTCTTTTCTAGGCCTTTACTCTTTTTCTTCAAATTTATGTATAGAAAATACACAGTCTTTGTGGGAAGAGAAGATCTCATGCAAACATGCAAACAAGGGGGAAGACATGAGAATCTCACTAATTACTATAAATGCCTACACCTACTTCCCTTGTTTCTGGCCAATCCACTCATCTTGCCTTTATCATTCTGCCTGCTGGCTCCCTGAGGCTTTCTGGGAATATGTGGCTTGAATTATCTTTCTTGTCATAAAAAAGCTCTTGATGTTTAGCTTCTTTAGTTCTGGTTAAGTTTTTAATTTCTTTCTAATACCTGTCAATATTTACTGTTGGCTCTTTTTTCCCCCATGAATCTCTCTCTTTATATAGGTTTATATGTTTCCTTTTTGATACTATCACATTAGCAAAATTTCAGCATGGGTATAGAGGTAAACACTTTCATCCAATCTACCATGAAACAAGCATTCCTTACACTGTATACAGGGCTGGCTGGAAAGATCTAATGAAAAGGAAATAAAAATATTGTGTAAATTTCAAAATATTATCAAACCTAGTGTTATGACTATCATGCTTTCCAGTTTAAAGCTTTATTTTCTTCTTTTTGTCAAAACCTAAAATCATTGCAGAAATCCTGACACTACTTCCATTTTCCATTTAATTCTGAAAAGTTACAATATGCTTAAGCTTCCTCATTTTGGTGCCTCGGTGTTTAGTTACATGCAGAACCACATATTACCTTACTTAAAAAAGTAAGCATTTCCTTTCATACCATGGTTTTCATTCACATATAATCACATTAAATATCATTTTTCCTTTTTAAGCATGACATTCTAAATTTCCTATGATATGTCATTCTCTTCAACTAGAAAGACCAATTTTACTTAGGAAGTGGAATATTTGTTTGAAATAAATTATCTTCCATGAAAATAAAATATAGTCACCCAAGAAATTCTGCACTTTTTTTCATTTATTCAATGTTAAAATTATAACAGAGAAGGAAAAAAGTCCACCAAATGAAGGTCATCAAACTCAGGTTAAATCAATGAATTAATATAATTCAATTATAAAATGTTTAAGGACATTTATTTTAAAATAATGATGAATGCTTAATGCTTGAACTGGTTTTACATGCATATATAATGACATAATATTTTATTTTCCTAAATTCCTTATGGATTTTTATGAAAAAAGTCATGGCCTTGAAACTGATAACATAATCAGACACAGTACAACTCTACCTGGAAAACAAAACAAGCAAACAAAAAACTAACCTTTCACACTGAGCCAATTCAATACCTGAATGTTTAAGACAACTTCTTTCCAAATTTTAATTTTATGAGAATTTGGAACAAAAAGATGTGAGATTTTGTTTTTGCATGTTTACATTTTGACTAGTAGTATTATTAATAGTTAAGTAAAATATGACTGTTTAAATTATCTATTATTTGTCTTCTCTGCAAATATTATTTTTGTACATTCCAAATGTATCTAACATCATTTTTTTAAAAAAAATTTTTAACATTTATTTAATTTTGAGAGACACAGAGACAGAGCATGAACACAGGAGGGGAAGAGACAAAAGGAGAGACAGAATCTGAAGCAGGCTCCAGGCTCTGAGCTGTCAGCACAGAGCTCAACATAGGGCTCAAACTCACAAACTACGAAATCATGACCTGAGCTGAAGTCAAACGCTTAACCAACTGAGCCACCTAGGTGCCCCTAATATCATTTATTTATTAAGATAGCATATTAAAGTTTTGTAGTAAAATCATTTAAAATCTAATTAGTATTCATATTGTAATTTTGTGTACAGAAAAGTTTTATGTATATAAATGTTAGATACACATTTCAAAAAATACTACAATCTTAATTTTAATTTGGTAAGAAACAAGAATCAAGAAACAAGATCAGAAATTTGGTTTTAAAGAATATCTAAATATTTCTTTTTATACATCTGTTTGGGTTTATAAACATAAATTTGATATAGTTTCTTGGTAAATATCTCCCACATAGAGTTTACAAAAATAGATTATTTTTAAAAGTTAAGTTTATATTTGTTTTAAGAAATATCTCAAATTGCATTCCTGCTGAATGAACATAAAATTAACTTGGAAGAATTACTTTATTTGGGCACACTAAAATATACCTATTTAGGTGGATATAGTCATATGTAAACACAGATAGGTAAGTATAATCATATTTAATAACTAAGCAGATAAACCAGAACAATTTTTCACCTTGCCTAAAGATACGTTGTTTTACAAAGAAATACCTCAAATGTTTCTTCAAATTTAACTTAAAGTTTTTATATTTCTTTCATATACAATGCTATGGACTAAATATTTGTCCCCTCCCTTTCCCCTGCTACAAAAATTCTTATGGTCAAACCCAATTCTCAATATGATATTATTTGGAGGTGGAGTTGTTAGGAGGTGATTGAGCGATGAGGGTGACCTAATGAATGGGATCAATGACTTATTAAATGAGATGTCTGAGAGCCTCCTTGCCCCTTCTGCCACATGAAGACACATGGAGAACACAAGGTCCCACCAGACACAGAATCTGCCAGTGCCTTCATCCTGGACTTCCTAGCCTCCCAAACTGTGAGGAAGTTATTTGTTTAAGCCATTCAGTCTATAATATTTTGTTATAGCAGCCAGAGAACGAAGACATGCAACTTTCTGAAAACACATAGCTTGTTCTAAACATATATATCAATAAAAATTATACATTTTCCAGTATAAATAAGAAAATAGTATATTATTTTAAACCTCAGCTAAAAAATAATATAAAAATAAACTCCAGGGTCAGGGCAGATGATCAAGAATCTTTTTTTTTCTTAAATGTTTTTTATTTATTTCTAGGGGAGAGAGAGAGAGAGACAGCATGAGCAGGGGAGGGTCAGAGAGAGAGGGAGTCACAGACAATGAAACAGGCTCCAAGCTCTGAGCTGGTAGTCAGCACAGAGCCCGATGAGGGGCTCGAACCCACGAACCGCGAGATCATGACCTAAGTGAAAGTCAGATGCTTAACTAAGCCACCCAGGCCCCCCTCAAGAATCTTCTTAATTGCAATTTCTCTGTAGTTTTGCTGGAGACACCTCATCATTTATATTAAAGTTATTAATTTTATACTAAGAGGATTGGAGAATATATATCCTCTTAATTTTCTTAGAAAACCAACATTCCATATATCTATCATGTTTTGAACGCTTCAGATGACTTAATGCGAGTATACATGATGATGATAAGAGTATTAGGGATACTGGAATTATCTAGAGATCTGCCTAAAATATCCAATCATAATGGTTTCATTAAATGGTAAGTGATGTAATTCAGTACAGAAATAAATTTAGCTTTATGTGTTTTATATTCATACAACAATAATACTGATCTCATCCCAAAGTTCATTGCTCCAGTCTTCTTAATCCTTTGGCTTCCGTCTGTCCTTTTCATATGACTTCCTAAACCAGTGTGTTGTAATAGATTCTCTTTCCCTTACAGTGGAAACTGACTGTATGTTAAGATTATAGGAAATCTCCCACTGCTGTGCAAAAGTTAGTAACTAGAATAGTAAAGAACCATTTTAACTGAATATGCTCAAGGCAACACTAAAAACCTGGATGAAGTCTTTTATATCCTATCCCTTTTTGAGTAAGTTAACTAGGTTTGTTTGTTGTATCAAAGAGGAAAAGGAGACCTCAGGGTGCTTGGGTGGTTCAATCAGTTAAGCATCTGACTCTTGACTTAGTCTCAGGTTATGATCTCAACGTTCACGAGTTCAAGCCCCTCACCGGGCTCTGCCCTGTAAGTGCAAAGCCAGTTTGGTATTCTCTCTCCCTCTTTCCTGCTTGCACACATGCACCTGCGCTCTCTCTCTCTCTCCCTCCCTCTCTCTCAAAATAAATAAACATTAAAACAAAGAAAGGCCTAAATTTCAGTAAGATATAAGCAGGACAACCCAAATGAAATACAATATGATTCCTAAATTTAGCAAAGAAGGAGCTGAGAGCCAACCATAATCATGAAAATGCTAGCTGCAGGGAATGTACAACAATCTTTGAGAGGATTCTGCTCTCCGGGGATTTTAAAATTCACTTTAAATATTCAGGGACAAAGAGACACTAGATGGCCTCTGGTTACAAGTGCAAGACTTTTATTTGTCTTGAAACTATTTTTCAAGGTGTTTTAAGAACTGAGAATTCTTACCAAAAACTAAATATTGATGATCAGTTCAACCATTTTTTTTTGCTTCCAAAGGGGACACTATTTTTTTTTCTGTGTGTGAAAGTATTCACCTTTTTTTTATCCAAAACGCTTTTATTTGTTTTTCTCAGATGTGCTTTTGGAAACAGTATGGGAAAACAAACAAACAAAACAAACAAACAAAAAACCTCCGTGAGAGTAATAGAGGAGCAGCAGTAGGAAAGGGTTAAGATTGCAATTAAGGTTTGGAATAAGATGCTGAGCCCAAGCCATCCAGTTTGAAAACACTAGTCTAGGACAGTGTAGTCCTGGAACATTTGAAAGTCAATTATTCCAAAGATTCAAATAAATGAGGCTCACAATGACTTTTAGTGATCAGTTCTTCCTAAAAGTAAAAATCCTACCACTATTAGTAGGACTCAAGAAACTGGTTGAAGAATAACCCACTGCTTTGAGTTTCAGAAGTAATAGCAATCAAATAAAGCTTTTTAGCTTTATTTCTTAAATTTGAGCTTGTTTTTGCATTTAATAATTATGGCTGCATTTGGCTATTGGTTTCCTAGAGCTACCATAACAAATCACCACACATTTGGTGGCTTAAAACAATGAGTTATGGGGCGCCTGGGTGGCTCAGTCGGTTGTGCGTCTGACTTCGGCTCAGGTCATGATCTCATGGTTTGTGGGTTCGAGACCAGCATTGGGCTCTGTGCTGACAGCTAGCTCAGAGCCTGGAGCCTGTTTCAGATTCTGTGCCTCCCTCTCTCTCTGATCCTCCCCTGCTCATGCTGTCTCTATCTCTCTCTCAAAAATAAATAAAATATTAAAACAACAACAACAACAATGAGTTATGCTCTCACAGTTCTCTAGCCCATAGGTCTGAAACCAAGGTGTCAGCAGGGTTGATTCTTTCTGGGCACTCTGAAGGAGAATCACTTCCATGCCTCTCTCCTAGCCTCTCTTAGTGCTGGCAGTCCCTGGTCTTTCTTTGCTTCTAGATGTATCTCTCCAATCTCTGTTTCCATTGTCACTTGATATTCTCCTTGTGCCTCTCCTCATCTTATAAAGATACTACTCATACTGGATTCAGTTTCAACCTAGGTTGAGATTAGTCAGAATATGTTTCATTCCACATTCTACCTCAAGATGTAACTAGCCCATCAAATGAAGAATAGTTCTTTCCTTGTATATAAGCTGACCTTTTGACATTGTGACAGTATATTGTGGAAGTGGGATTGTGTAATCTTTAAGGCTGGGTTTTAAGAACTATGTTCATTAAAAAAATAAATGTTTTGTAATCCTCTGTGAATAAAAACCATTGCCGGATCCTGATTTAGAGTTGTTTCACATAACTAGTTAAATGTTTAAATCCTATTTTCTGAAATAATTTATGTAAAACTGACAATTTTTTAAATACTTAAATGAATTCACCATTGGTGCAATATGAGCCAGTATATCTTTAATTTTGATAAATATTATATATGTAATTGGAAATGTATTCTCTCTTTTTTTCCCCCCTAAAGAACAATAGCCTTTTCATTTCCACTAGGTCATTTTGGTTAAATGGTTTTCAAATCTGTTATCCTTTACTAATGTATCACCTGTTTGTTCTATTAACTATTGAGAGGTGTTAAAACCTCCCACTTGTTTATATATTTTTTATTTCTCCTTTTAGTTGTGTCAATTTTGTTATACATGTATTTTTCCAACTTCATTGAGATATGGCTTACATACAATTAACTGCACCAACTTTAAGAGGACAATTTGATAATTTGACATATGCATACACCTGAAAAACCAACAACAAAATCACAAACATGTAGCTCATTACCCAAGTTTCCTCATGCCCCTTTGGATTTTCTCCCTCCTACCTTTCCTAAACTCCCACTCCAGTTCTTCAAGGCAACTATAGATTTCTTTGCATTGTAAGGGATTTACAAAAAATTTTTCAAACAGTATTATACACAGTTTATAATTCACTTAATCAAACAACTTTAAAACTGTGCCATTTTTATTTCAGTTATTTGCTTTGATTCTCTTTTATTAATATTTTATAAACATATTATTTAAATAAAATTTTATTTTATAACTTCGAACTGTATTTAATTTGCCATAATTGTCCTATTTAAAGCTCAAAGAACTCTCTCACATATGGTATTTGTATACTTTATATAAAATATGTATTATATTCTTAGGAAGTTGTTAAATTTCCTATAATGGTCATATTACTTAATGATTTTGAGAGTTAAAACAAATGAAAACTAAAATGTAAAAAAAAAAACATGATGGATTATTTTCCTTTAGCTTTAAGCACTTTTCTAAAAAAAAAAAAAAAAACAAAAAAAAACGAATTATTTTAAAGAAGGATTCTTTTTTAAGTTTTTAATTCTTTGTGAACTCTTTGTAAAGAAAAACTGAAAGAAATTTGGAAAAGCATGATGATAACAACACTGGGTATATAAAACTCTGCACTCAATTTTCAGCATGGATTAGATTGCAAATCCACTACTGTAATTGAGATTATACCTTTTATAATGGGGAAGTGGAGGGCACTTATCTTTCAGTTAAGTATGCGATAAAGAATTTTCTTTCTTTTTATAAAATTTCTTAAATGGAAAGAATCTTATGTCCTGTTTATCCTCTGAAATTCTAATATCATGGTTAAATTGAAAACTTCTGTAAAACTGTTGGCTTTGAAGGTGAAGCTGAACCTGTACTACTAAACAATAAAGGCAAAATAATTTTCATAAGATGAATTGATTCAAGATATGAACATAAGAGAAAAACCCTTTATCAATAAGGAAAAGAAAATATAAACTAATGCAAAATACAAATGGTATTTGAAAGCAGAATTTAAGGTAATGTTTACTCAAATAATGAGTTTTTCAAATGGGTCAACTGAATACTATTTCAAATTGTATGGAAAGTTTCTAATGTTTCACAGGGAATGTCAGCTTATTGACTGTCACTAAATTAATTTGTCTACTTCATGCTTAGACTTGAATTGTTCAATTAAGTAATTTGAATGAATGAGCCAGCATCTGGTCAATAATGAGGTGTTGAAGGTGAGACGTGATGTTTAGAGGAGTGGCTTACCTTGACATCATTTCCAATATCTACTGAAAATGTAGCTTTGTTTAAGTACCAGAAGCCATTCCCTAAAATCAATGGACCAAGTGATAAAACTGTCACAAGATTTAAGGGATCCATAATCATATCAGAACTAATTATTCTATCCTAACACCTTTTCCCAATCAACTTCTCCCCCTAGTGAGTACACTGCAGGGTCATGGAGGGAAACATAAGTTCACATATGCATAGTTTGCGTTGCTTCATTTGGTTGACATTACATGAGAATAAAAGTGAAGAAGAGACACCATTATTCCTTGGGCATGTAGGCAATACACAGAAATGGAAATTGATGTAACACCAGTGCTAAGACCAAACAAAACAATCAGGGGCTCCTGGGTGGCTCAGTCGGTTAAGCGTCCAACTTCAGCTCAGGTCATGATCTCACGGTTCATGGGTTCGAGCCCCGCCTCCGGCTCTGTACTGACACCCAGCCCAGAGCCTGGAGCCTGTTTCAGATTCTGTGTGTCCCTCTCTCTCTAACCCTCTCCTGCTCCCGCTGTGAGAACAACAACAGGTACAAAACTGTAGATGAAGTATACTATTTTAGTTATATTATGGATTGAATATTTGCATCCCTCCCAAATTCGTATGTTGAAATCTTAACCTCCAGTGTGGCTATATTTGGAGACAAGGCCTCCATAGAATTAATTAAGGTTAAATGAACTCATAAATGTGGAGCCATGATACAACAGAATTAGTGTCCTAATAAAAAAGAGACCACAGAGTTTACTCTCTCCTTCTCTGTGCCAAGACATTGAGGAAAGACCATCTGAAGACATAGCAAGAAGGCAGTACTCTTATAAGCCATGAAAAGATTCATCACCAGAAACCAAATCTGCCGGCAGCACATCGAACAAAGGCATTTCTGTTGGGTAACTCACTCAGTCATACGGTAATAAGACTTAGTAATAGCACCCCAAGAAGACTCAGACATGTGGTAAAGAAGACCACTTTCTCAGAATAACGTTAAATATGTTGCTTACATGAAAAACGATAAAAATAATGTGAAGAAATGATCAAGTAGGAGATGAGGGAAGCTGGGCAGGATTTCATGTAAAAGAAACAATAATGACAAAGTTATAAAGCATAAATCGTGGTTGGTATGTTTGACAATTAAAAAGTAGCACAAAGAGGGGTGCCTGGCTGGCTCAGTCAGTTGAGCATCGTACTCCGGCTGAGGTCATGATCTCATGGTTTGTGGGTTCGAGCCCCATGTCGTGGGTTCAAGCCCCACATCGGGCTCTGTGCTGACAGCTTGTTCAGAGCCTGGAGCCTGCTTAGGATTCTGTGTCTTCTTGTCTCTCAGCCCCTCCCCCGTTCATACTTTGTCTCTTTCTGTCTCTCAAAAGTAAGTAAATGTAAAAAAAAAGAAGAAAAAGAAAGTAGCACAAAGAAATTTGGCAAAGACTTTAGATGTAATACATCTGAAATAAGTCAGAGAAACATGGTTGGAAATTAGAAAAACTGGCAGAGATCAGATCATATAAAACCTACCATATAAAACCATTACAAGGATTTTGGATTTCATTCCAAGGATGATATTAAAGCTCTTGGAATGTTTTTAGCAAGGTAGAGACATGATATGATTTATGTTTTTAGAAGAGCTCTATGGCATTTCTATTTATGAACAGACATAGGTAGAGTCAAGGAAACTAATAAGGGAAATTCTGAAGTACTTCACATGCCACCTTAAATAAACATTCCATTATGTCAAGTAGTAAAGGAGATGACAGAATCTCACTTGAGCAGAATATTGAGTTTTTGATAGAGGTAGCAGTGTAGCCTTAAATTAATATGAAACATTTCTAGTGTATTTTAAAAATAAAACAATGCAGCAACTTTAATAATTTGTTCTGAATTCATTGTTATGCCCAGTGTTAGAGCAGAAAGCAAGATATATGTGTGTGTGTGTGTGAGTGTATTTAATATATATCTATAACTATCTATAAATATATATGTATATAAACAATTTTTATACAAATATGTATGTGGAGAAATGAATACATCACATAATTATGTATTTAGCATATGAATATTCCATAAAAATGATATTATGACTTGAATAATATGACTCTAGGATATTTAAGATCTTACATTCCTCTGGTATAAGTTAATACTACAAAAATAGAAGAGAGAGAGAGATCCTCAATTCTAAGTTTTGTAGAAATAGCCACAGGACATTAAAAGTTATCATCAGATAAGAAGACAGGATGAAAACTCTGAGTAATGAGAAGTTAAAGTTAATTTTATTCTTTAATAACGTGATCTATTAAAAGTATCAGTTTATTGATGAAAGGAAAAGGATAACCACCAGCTTTCTGAAATTCATTTGAGCATGATGAGATCACTATAGACCTAAGATAAGAAGATCTATATTTATTTTCAAATAGATAAGTAAGAGAAAATAGGTAATGACACAGTTAAACAATGAAAAATACCATGTGTAATTGAATATAGATTTAATTTTTCAGTGGAAAAGGAAGATAGATGGCATTATTAAAACAATTTCAATAATAAGTAGATTTCCGAAGATGAGGATGTATTTTAGACACAGAAATCAAAATCAAAAGTCCTTCACAAAAGGAGGCTAGATAAACTTGTTAAGACACTACAAACATAGGAATGCATGGCAGAAATTCTTATGTCCTTATGTACCATAAAACCTTGACTGTCTTTTGAGGAGGATTGCTTGTACCAGTAACCTCTCTTTCATATGTATTTAAGAGTAGATGACAAGTTGTCCTTGAAGTGTTCATACTTTTCAGAAGAGGCTAGGAAATGCCACAGTCACAAATCTAGCCTCTCATCTCAGTAGTTTACATAACAAACAATTGCACTCACAGTGCATGTCCAGTGCAAAGACTTTACAAAAGCACCCAGGGATCGAGACTCATGGCAACTCCACCAATAGGCAGCTGTAACATCTGAAACACATGGTATCTCCCACTCAAAGTTTATCCTAATGTTAAATAAATATGGATTCATAGATATTCACAGAAATGACTAATTGTAGGAAAGATCAATATATTATCTAGGTATCGATGTTCTTTGTTTATTGTACAACTTACTCTGGGCCTGGTAACAAACCTTTTAGACTGAGGGAAGTACAAACCCAAACCTGTCTTCTTTAAGCTGGTAAAATAAGTGGTTAGTAAATTAGTTTTCTGCTTTTTAAAAGGCATTTTTGGCACATAGGTGTTTTGACAGAAAAGAATACAGATCTCATTGATTTTAAGAATGAACAAGAATGGCTTCTGTCAAAATATTTATAAACTGTTATGAAGACTAGAGCTCTTCTCTATCACTGTAAATTTCATGATGCAATAATAATGCTATATTGATAAGAAGTAAGGGTTGTACAATTCACTTAGTAGATGTGGAGGAATCAAAACTGACCTGGATACAACAGGACGATTTATAAGTCAATCAGTTATAATATCCCTATTAAGTCAACCTCATATTACTTGCAGGATTGTTCTGAGAAATGACATTTTACAAAACAAGTGAATGCAATATTTGCTGACCTTGAAGGAGTTAAGAAAGAGGAAAAGTATCTCTGTGCTTTAGTCAATTCACTCTCAGCTCCATACTTGGCTTTCAGGTGTTTCTATTCAGGAGATAAAATTTATTTATTCAAGCGGTATTAAATCTGTATATTTCTTGGGTTGGTAGCAGGAATAACTATAATTCAAGGAAAAGAATCTGTGTTTTTTTTTCTAATATGTGTATATATTAGGTAAATATACTTAAAAGAAAAAACAAATATGCACTCATACACACACAAACAGTATGAATGGTGATTATAACTTCTTTCTCAAGTTAAATACAATAGAGTTATTTACATAATATTATGAAAATATAAATTCTTTATTTAAAGTGTAAATCTCCACAAATATTTAAGTTGCACACTACTTGAAATACATGTGCTATATGTTATTAACATCATACATTGCTCAGAACTTTTTGTAATTCTTATCCCTATGAGTATGTGAATATGAACTTATTTACTGGAAGTTATCCCTCCTTGCTTCAGCTGTACCTTATCTGAAAATAGATAAGGTTATCCCAATATTCTTGGAGATATCTAAATTCATAAAGAATAAGTCACATCAGCCAAATCTACATAAGACTGATAAATTATCCATAATATCAACTTCCTGTACTTAAATGAGAAATGGAACTATCAAAAAGACTGGATTATTCACCATTTTCCTAGAAGCTGAGGTAGTAATGCCATATTTTGTTTTTCATTATTCCCTAGGCATAGGATATGATAACATGTTCATTTGTAAAGTATAACAAGAGCCACTTATTTTCCTAAATTTTAATTAATAAAATATATTTGAGATTTTAATCTCAATTTGGAGGTATAATAATATTTTTAGTATTTATCAGACTTTTTAAAGCACAAACTAAGTGGAAGGATGTTCATTAATAAGAACTTTTCTTGGGGTTACCTGGGTGGCTCCGTCAGTTAGGCGTCCAACTTTGGCTCAGGTCATGATTTTGCAGTTTGTGAGTTCGAGCCCTGTGTCAGGCTCTGCGATGACAGCTCGGAGCCTGGAGGCTGCTTCAGTTCTGTGTCTCCCTCTCTCTCTGCCCTTCCCCCTCTCATGCTCTGTCTCTGACTCTCTCCTCAAAAATAAATACAGATTTTTTAAAATTAAAAAATAATAAGAAATTCTACCGTATTCATTCACTTAATATTTAGTGAGCAACTACCAGGTATTGGGCATAATTACTAGCATGGGATTACAATTTTGAATAAAATGCTCTGTACATTTTTTTTTTTTTTTTAAAAGAGAGAGGGAGTGCCTGTGTGTGCTTGCTTGGGGTGGAAAGGCAAAGAGAGAGGAGGGAGGGAGAGAGAGAGAAAGAGGGAGAGGGAGAGAGAAAGAGAGAGATGTAGAAAGAATATTAAGTAAGCTCCATGCTCAGCATGGAATGTGATATTGGGCTCAATCCACGACTGTGGGATCATGCCCAGAGCCAAACTCAAGAGTCTGACACTCAACTGACTAAGCCATACAGGTGCTCAAACTGTCTCTACTTTCAAGGAGTTTACATTCTATTTGAGAAGACAGACAATAAGCAAGTAAGTATATAAAATAACTTGACATATAATGTTAAGTTCCATTTTCTGTTTTTTTTAATACGGATGTCTTTTTATTGTTTATTAATTTTTGAGAGAGAGAGAGTGGGGGTAGGGTAGAGAGAGAAAGAGGAGGAGACAGAGAATCTAAAGTAGGCTCTGTGCTGTCCGTGAAGAGCCCAGTATGGGGCTTGAACCCATGAACTGTGAGATCATGACCTGAATCTAAGTCAGACACAACCAACTGAGCCACCCAGGCACCTCATATTCCACCTTGTTTTTTTTTAATTTAAAAAAACTTTTCTTAATGTTTATTCATTTTTGAGGCACAGAGGGAGATGCAGTGTGAGCAGAGAGGAGCAGAGACAGAGGGAGCCGTAGAACTTCAGCCTCTGAGGCGTGAGGCACGGGAGACGGCCCGCCTCCTCTGCGCCTGTGGCACAGGCTACTTCAAGGAACAAACCTAAAGTGCACATCGTGGAGAGTTCAAAACATCACTACGAGTAGAGAAATAAAACCAAAGTCACAAGAGAGACCAAGGGACACCCTTCAAAGAAGACTTCCTGAACGGCCAGGCCCTGGACAGTGTATGAGCCTCCTTTAATATTAATATAGCAGCACTCACACGGGCAGAACACATCACAAGCTTTTAAAACTAACGAGAAAGAAAGCTAGCCAAAATGACAAAACAGAAGAACTCTCCTCTAAAGAAATTCGAGGGAGAAATAACAGCTAGAGAACTGCTCAAAACCGATCTAAGCAACATAACTGAACAAGAATTTAGAATAATACTCATAAAATTACTCATTGGGCTTCAAAAGGGCTTGGATGACATCCGAGCCATTATTGTTGCAAATACTGATGAACTAAAAAATGCAACACAAAATAAAATGGAGGCGTTGGCTACTGCACGGATTGAAAAGGCAGAAAAAATACGTGAATTAGAAGATACAATTATAGAGAAAGAGGAAGCCGAGAAAAAGAGAGAGAAATTGGTCCAGGAACATGAAAGGAGAGTTCGAAAGCTGAGTGATACAATCAAACGGAAGAATATCCATATCATAGGAATTCCAGAAGGAGAGAGAGAGAAAGGAGCAGAAGGTGTACTTGAACAAATAATACCTGAGAACTTCCCCAACCTGGGAAAGGAAACAGATATTGAAATCCAAGAGGCACAGAGAACTCCCCACAGACGTAAACTGAATCGATCTGCACGACATACAGTGAAACTGGCAAAATACAAGAACAAAGAGAGAATTCTGAAAGCAGTTAGGGATAAAAGGGCCCCAACATACAAAGGGAGACATATCAGGGTAGTAGCAGACCTATCTACTGACACTTGGAAGGCCAGAAAGGAATGGCAGGAAATCTTCAGTGTGATGAACAGGAAAAATATACAGCCAAGAAGCCTTTATCCAGCAAGCCTATCATTCCGAATTGAAGGAGAGATCAAGGTTTATCCCAACAAAAAATGGAGGAATTCATCATCACTAAACCAGCCCTACAAGAGATCCTATGAGGGAAATGTTGCAAGGAACACAAAGTCCCAGAGACACCACTACAAGCATGAATCTAACAGAGAACACAATAACTCTAAACCTGTATTTTTCAATAATAACACTGAATGTAAATGGACTAAATGCTCCAATCAAAAGACAGAGTAGCAGAATGGATTAAAAAGATTAGATCCATCTATTTGCTGTTTACAAGAGACCCATTTTAGACCTGAGGACACATTCAGATTGAAAGTGAGGAGATGGGAAAACATCTATCATGCTACTGGACATCAAAAAGAAAGCTGGAGTAGCCATATTTATATCAGACAAACTGGACTTTATTTTTTATTTTAAAGGCAAAGAAGGGCATTATATAATAATTTCAGGGTCTATCCATCAGGAAGAGCTAACAAGTATAAATGTCTATGCACTGAATTCAGAAACACCCAAATACATAAGACAATCACAAACATCGATAAGAATGTGCTAATAGCCAAATATGGAAAGAGCTTAAGTGTCCAACTGATGAATGGATCAAGAAAATGCAGTTTATATATACAATGGAATACTACATGGCAATGAAAAAGAATGAAATCTGCCATTTGTAGCAACATGGATGGAACTCAAGGGTGTTATCCTAAGTGAAATATGTCAGGCAGAGAAAGATACCATGTTTTCACTCATGTGGAACTGGAGAAACTTAACAGGACCATAGGGGAGGGGAAGGGGGAAAAACAGTTGGGGGAGAGGGAGGGAGGCAAACTATGAGAGACTCTTGAATACTGAGAACAAACTGAGGACTGATGGGGGGGAGGGGAAGGGGGCTGTTGGCATGGGGAAGGGCACTTGTTGGGATGAGCACTGGGTGTTATATGGAAACCAACTTGACAATAAACTATATTAAAAATATATATCAGAAAAAAAAAAAAAAAAAAAAAAAAGAACTTCAGCCTCTGAGCTGTCAGCACAGAGCCGGATGCGGGGCTCACACCCATCAACCAGGAGATTATGAATTGAGCTGAAGTTGGCCACTTAACCGACTGAGCCATCCAAGCGCACCTCCATTTTCTTTATAAAGAAAATAAAGTGGGGTAATGGCACTAGAAAAGGCCTGAGTTCTGTAAAAGGATTATGCTTTTCATACATACAGTGGTTAAGAAAGGTCTTTCATATTAATGTAGTCTAGCAGACACAAAAAGGAAGTGAAAAAGTTAGACATGCAGCTATTTAGAGGAAAGGCATGAAGAGAATGGTAGTAAATGGTCTTTAATGAAAGAGAGCACACAATAAAGGATTATATAATACATTTGACAGTTTGGTACATAAAAATATGAGTATTTAAAGTGCTTCTATTTTCTCAATAAAGAAGAGTGTTCTAATGATCATCTTTGAAAAACTTATCTATGATTAGTTCCTCAAACTAGATTTTGAGAAGAGGATTATAAAAAGTTAAAACTGCCTCACCACTGGGGAAAAATAAAATAAAATAAAATAAAATAAAGGTTTTAAAGAAAATTGAAACAATTTAGAATTCTACTACCATTGTTTGGTTCTTCATTTCACTGGATTTCAGACAGTTTTGATCATTACTGAATACTAATTTTTTTTTTTGCTTTAAATAGTTGCTGATATGAAAGGCAAAACATGGAAATTTTTTCATTTTTCAGATTACTAATTTTGTTAATTGGTTTAGTTTTGTGAGTTGCTTATGTTTTGAAATCTTCCCGTTGTTATTTATAAAGTAAAATGTCAATTAGCTCTCTTATATTTCTGTAATTTTTGATTCATTTTTCCTTTGGCATAATAAATTATATATTTTAGTTTCCTTCTTCATGCATCTTTTTTTTTGCATTTTTCCCTTGAATTTATTCTAAGAAATCTTCCTATATGCCTACAAATAATTATTTTCCTCTATTTTGCTTTGACTTTATATATATTCATTTAGATTAGAATATTTATAACTTACTCAGTGGAGATTAGAATATTAGTCTCTTATTTTCTTGTTTTTAAACATACCACTCGTCTTAACACCTCATGGAATTTTCCATTCTTTCCTTACTATTGTATTTTGCTCTCTTTTTCATATACTAATTTCCTACATATACCAGCACAGATTCTCTTTTTGACCAAACTTTAGCCAGGGTCTACTGAGCCCTTTCTTGACCAGTCTTGAACTCGAGGCTATAAAGACTTAAAGAAACCACCAACATAGTTTCTAACAGCTTAAGTCTGCATTGCTAACATCCCAAATTCCTCTAGCATTAGACTGCCTTGTGCTTAAAGTAGGCACCAAAGAGATCAGAGTTGAGAGTGATCTCAACTCAGTTGAGTGAGAGCAACTTCCCTTGTGTCTGGGAGTCCCAGGGTTTCTATGTCATTCTAGCCTGCATTTGGCTTTAGCCAGTTCATTACATTTTTAGCTCATACATATTTCTTCTTTTGTATATCACAAATATGCTTCTATATTTTCTTTTGACATAAGAATTTCTGTGTATATGTTTCCTAAGACAAGGGAAACAAAAGCAAAAATAAACTATTAGGATGACACCAAAATAAAAAGCTTTTGTACAGCAAAAGAAACCATCAACAAAACAAAGAGGCAACCTACTAAATGGGAGAAGATATTTACAAATGATATATCTAATAGGGGTTAACATGCAAGATATATAAAGAACTTCTATAACTGAACAAGAAATAATGCAATTAAAAAAATGAGCGGAGGACTTGAACAGACATTTTTCCCAAGAAGACATACAGATGGTCAAGACGTACATTGGAAGATGCTCAACATTACTAATCCCTGGGGAAATACATAATGAAATGTCACCTTATACTTGTCACAATGGCTAAAATCAAAAGGATAAGAAATGACAAGTGTTGGCAAGGATTTAGAGAAAAGGGAATCCTCATGCACTATCGGTAGGGATATAAACTAGTAAAGCCACTGTGGAAAACAGTATGGGGATTCCTCAAAAAATTAAAAATAGAAATGCCATATAATCTAATAATTCTACTACTGGGTATTTAGTCAAAGAAAACAAAAACACTAATTCAAAAATATATGTGCACCCCTATTTTTATTGCAGCATTGTTTACAATAGCCAAGATATGAAAGCAACCTGGGTCCATCAACAGACAAATAGATAAAGAAGATGTGATATGTATGTATGTAATATTACACAGCCATAAAAAAGATGAGACCTTGCCATTTGTGACAAAATGGATGGACCTAGATAGTATACTAAGTGAAATAAATCTGACTGAGAAAGAAAATTCTATATGATTTCACTCTTATATGTAATCTAAAAAACACAAGAAATGAATAAACAAATGAATAAACATAAAAATTAACACAACAAATGAATAAACAAACAAAAGAGTGGAATCATGTCTATGAATACAGAACAAATTTGTGGTTGCCAGAGGAAAGAAGGTAGAGGATCAGAAAAATAGGTGAAGTGGGGTAGGAGATACAGCGTTCCAGTTAAGGAATGAATAAGTCATAGAAATAAAAGACACACTACAGGGAATTGCTTTTCTAGCTTCCTGACTGTAAAGCTCCTTTTTCTGATGTCCTGACAAAGTGATAAAAATAACATACTCTTGTATTTTCAGAGATGGCATCTTCTACTGCCGTTACCTTACTTTTATCTAGATCTTTTTTTTGATTTGCTATTTTTGCTGTCCTGCTCAATGTGTATTTCTAGACATTTAGAATGACATTTGTCAGAAAGTACTTTGATTTGTTAATTTTGAGAGTTTACAGGGCTAGATCTAATTCAGTTCTTGGAGACCACTTTATACCCTTCACACTCATGTATGTATTGTGGTTTGCAAAAATATCTCCCAGTTTCCACTACTTTTTAATTTTTTTTAATGTTTTATCTATTTCTGGGAGAGAGAGAAAGAGAGAGAGAGAGTGCGCGCATAAGTAGGGGAGAGTCAGAGAGAGAGGGAGACACAGAATCTGAAACAGGCACCAGGGTCTGAGTTGACTATCAGCACAGAGCCTGACGCATGGCTCGAACCCACGAACCGTGACATCATGTCCTGAGTTGAAGTCGCAGGCTTAATTGACTGAGCCACCCAGGCACCCCTCCACTGCTTTTTTAAACTGGTCTGTGGTTCTTTGCAGTGAACCTTATCGGAGAATTTACTATTCGGTTCTCAAGTCTATCAGATGCCCTGATCTCAGACCCATTTTCTAATATTTTCTCACAGTTTTCTCATAGGTATCTGTGCGTGTTTGGTTTTGTTGTTGGAAAACAAATCAAATTACCAATATACCAAAAAAATAAAAATATCAAATTGTATAATGTAATAAATAAATCCAGAAAGCCCAATATTTAATAAATCCTTTCTAAGTACAAAAAGCATAAACTATTCAAAATTCCAAACATGTTCTTGCATACTAAGTAAAAAATATAGTGGAGTATATTGTCATGAAAGAATAAATATCCAAAGATATGGAATTCAGTTTGGTATCTGATTTCTCTGCATCACTATTATATACTAGAAAACTGAGTGAACAATACCAAGCCAATATCAATCAAGGATAAGAGCGCAGTATTTATCTTTGGACACACAAAAAACTCAAAATATATCTAAGTCATAAATTCTTGCAAAGATAATTGAGAAATAAGCTTCACCAAAATTAGGGTATAAGCAAAGATTTTAGAAAGGTAATCCAACTCAGAAATACAAGAGCTATGCCACAGGCTTTGATAAATTAGTTCAGTTTGGAATATAACATAGAAGAGGCCAACAACAAAAAAAATTGTACTTACTGTATGGAAATAGACACTCATAATTTTAAGTATATAGAAAACAGGGAATTATTAACTCATAGAACACCAGTTGGCTCACAAATGATAAAATATTTTCATAATTATAAAATCAGCACTGACCACTGATTTATCCAAAAACTATTCAATAAATCTACCAGGAAATGAGAGACGAAAGGTAATAATAGTGGTACAGTTGAGTTAATCCATTATATAACATAATAAGAAAACAATAAATGCCCCAAAATGGCAGGGGTAGATTAGGTACATTAGCACACTTTTTAAGACCATATGATGAATTCAAAAGTAAATATCTAGAGGGACTGATAGTTGTTGCTTCAGAGAATACAATTATGGGTAGGAATGGAAAAATACAAGGAATCACTCCTTTTACTGTTGCCTTTTAACACCACTTAGCTTTTGTATATGAATATGTATGACCTGTACTTAAATAACTAAAAATAAAAAGAAAGTAATATAAAAAGAAAAAATTTATCACCTTAGAATAGATATAAAGTAGACTTAGGAAGACAAAGGATCCATTAAAATATGGGAGAAGACTAGGTGATTTTCTGATTACTGATTTATATGATCATGGTGATAATAATATGAATAACAACATTATTATTATGAAAATTACTTCTATCTGTTATTTCTAACCAAGCCAGTGCTGGGTTAAACTTTGGACTTAATAGTGTATGAAAATAATACATAGGTAAAGAGATTAGTTTTAGTCTCCCAGGAACAAGAACATTACTATCAGCTGATCGATCTATTAACAGGTTAATATGAATGAAAACAGTTTTCATATGATCGATACATATATTGATTTATAACATTAACTATCTTGGGTGATAATAGATACAACACCTTTTGAGATGTTCATGCTTTTCATTTTCTTTTGGTACTTAAAAAAATCCAAACCTTTAATATTTACTTTTGTCAATACATTTCCATATCTTAACTCAGATTGTGTTTTTCCACTCAAAGAGTTTCAGGACTTGATTTACTTTGTATCCTATATTAAATCATACCTGGAGGTAACTGTCAAAAGTTACCTCCATGCTTCTCAAACTGTGTTGAATGCTTTCTGGTTTCCTAGGCATTAGATTTAATATGATTATTTCAGTTTGATTAGAACACTGTTTGCCTTAGGAATCATCCATATCTTTTTGCTGCTCACAATAATTAAAATTAATCAGATACTTCCTTTTCATCGTCTTGAGATTTAATATAAAATATGCTGGAGGCTTGGGATTCTCCAGGAGGGAAACTCTCATTATTATAAATTTTTCCCCTTTGACGGGATGAAATATATTTTTAGGAACTCTAACTTTTCAATTAATAGAAAACACAATAGTAATCCTTATATGGTTTTGGTGTCAATCCTGGGCTTAAGTTCTTGGATTCTAAGGGAAATATTACAGAAAAAAATTTCCTATATGCTGATAGTTTATATATCAATGTAACATATATTAAAATTTACTATATAAAATGTAATGTCTTATTTATTCAAATTAGACTACTCCAGTGGATTTTTGGAATTGGATGCCTTTGTTAGATAATATGCAATTTAGGATACTGAAACATTTTAAATCTGTGCTCATCCTTAATGTAATTAAAGAGACTTTGTCTTTATGAACACAATAGAATATTTTAGAAAAATTAAGCCTATGCTAGAAAATGTATAACAAATTTACTAACCATGGAATGCTCATTATTATATAAAGTGGTATATGATAAATTATGTACAACACACCTTGATGTGTCTCCGGCTAGTTATTCCTTATCACTAGAACACTGAAGAAACCCACACAAATTGGACACTAAGTTTGTCTTTTATCCCAATCCCCACTACAGACTCTTTTTTTTTTCTTGTTTTAAAGCTAAAATTCTTTCTTCTCAAACCCAACTTTTCCCTTTTTTGCTATTTAGCTTTGCAGTAGAGTTGCCTTTGGCATATTGGAAAAATTAACAAATCTAGAGAATTAATTTGTTCAACATTTGCCAATGAGAGTAACATTAAAATCTTTCTGGAGTTATTATATTTCTAATTTGTTCACAATGAACATCATTAGAAAGGGCTTGAATTTGAGAATTTAAAATAGCACCAATAGGCTTTATCTCATTGTGGAGAAATCCTTTCCTTTCAAAATGCCTGTTACATGAAATGAGCTCATCTGAGAAATCATAATAATGCTAAAAATAATAATTGATATTTATTGAGAGCTTTGTTAAGTGATGAGCAATGGCATTAGCTTTGACATTTCTCACCCTCATCCTCTGAGCTAGGTGTTATTTTTAACTCAGGTTTATAGATGAAAAAAGTTACAAACAGAAAGACTGAGTGGCTGACCCATGACCCTCAGAACTATGCCATTTATTTAAATTTAAAAAAAAGCCTGCCCACATGGTCATTATACCGCTTTGGTATCTTCAGACAAAACCTTACAATTAAGGACAGAAATCGTGTATCAGACATCCCTCATTGTTTTGGTAGTCATATTTGCATATGTCATCTTAGTACCCCAACTTAGTACCCCTTCCTGCCCCATGGATCCTGCCCTCTGTCATGCTTCAAAATGCATACACTAGACTGTAAGGCCACAAGTCTAAACGTCTAAACCAAACTGACTCCGTGACAGCCTTTAAGTTTCCCCTCTAAACTAGAAGGCCTAAGTTTCAGCTTCCCCGAAACTATCAGGTAGTTACACATTGCCCAAGGCAGGAGTAACCACCCTTGCAACACCCAATCAGGAAAGGCCAGCGACCACCCTCCACATTGTTAAGGGAGAGGCCTGGAGATAGAAACTATAGATAGGACCCTGTTACCTAATGTTAAAGTTAACCTGTTAGTCTTGGAACAAGACCCTAGGCTCGTTCTGTGATTGGTTGAATTTAAAGGTACTCTAAATGTTGTAATTGGATCCCACCAAAAGTAACGAATACTCTAGACAATGTGTATGGTCAAACCCGCTGTCAGTGATGTTGAATAATTATGATTGGATCACTGTTCCTGTGTCACCACTTCTGTAACTGCCCCATCTCAAACCCCATAAAAACCCTACTCTGCCCTTGTTCGGGGCTCTCAGAACGGATCCACGAGCTAGGGAAGTCTGTGAGCCCGAGCTTAAGCCCGTAATAAAGCCCTTTACCTTTGCATGTATGACCTGGTCTCCCTGGTGGTCTCTGGTCGGTGAGGATACTGCGATCTGGGTATAAAAAGACATGTCTACCCATAACTCCACCCTCTTCATTGCAAGCATCCCAGTCTCCTAATAGTACCTCTTAAGTTTACAGCTTGCTCTTGCTCATATCCTGTCTCAAAATATGTGTGACCTTCTGGGACCAAAATTAACATTTATTATACCAAAATTTCACTATTGCTTCATTGTTTCATATCATGACTTCCCTTCCTTGCAAGCTGAAATCCCACAGTCCGTTGTTAAATTACTACCTTCAGTGTATCCTCAACTTCTTTGTCACTGTCTACTTATCACATCTACATGGCAAAATCTTGAAACCAATTAATTCCGATCCTCTCCCTGTACAGCATCTGAACATGTATTACTTTGGATAATGTGCCTATATTGAGGTAACAAAATCAAAACCCAAACACTAAAGAAAAGCTTTGGTGCTCACAAACATGCCAACTATCCTCACTGTAGATTTATAAACACTCTGAGTTTTCCTAAGTACTCCCATTGTAATCATTCTGTATTTTCCCAGCCACCTGTTTCACCTCTCCTTATCTCTTCCCTCTCTTGCCCCATTTGAATCAGACTCTTTACCTACAACTTCACTGAAATCAGTCTTGTCAAGGTTACCAGTGATCTCAACATTGTTATATCTAATTGTCTATTCTCAGTCTTTATCTTACTTGGTCAGCAGCAATTAACACAATTGATTACTTAATTTTTTTTTATTATTTGGTTAAGGGGCATTCTACTCTGATTTTATTCCAACTTCATTAATCATTCTCTTCAGAGCCTTTTTTTAGTTCCTTATTTTCTCCTTGGTCTTTAAATGTTGGAATTCCCTGAGGCTCAAGTTTTAGATTTCTTAACTTCTCTGACTTCACTCAATTCAGTCTTTAGTAGTCTTATGGCTTTAAAAACCATTAATATACAGATAACTCCCAAATATAGGTCTCCAGCTATACCTCTCCCCTCTATTTTAGGTGCATTTATCCAAAGCTTTCAATATCTCCATTTGTATGTCAAATTGGCCTCTTACACCTAACATACCAAATTCAAACTCTCACTTTTAATCCAAACCTATTCTCCTAGTCTTCTTTTCAGTCAATTGTAATTCTTTCAATATTTACAAAAAAAAACGAAGTCTTTCTTGTCTCTTCCTATCTCTCACAGTCTACATCAATCTTTCAGAATAAATCTGCTTTCAAAATAAATCTATCATATAACAACAACATACTACTCTCCATTGCTTCTACCCATATGTTCCAGCTACCATCATACCCTCACCACCTACTTTCAATGTTAGAGTCATATATTACTTTTAGAATATAAGTGTAAGCATGTCAAACTGCTCAATATCCTCAAAAGTTTTTAAAAAATCATAAATTAAGATGAATATAGTAAGATATAATGTCCTATATAAATATAACAGAGGCTATCAGATATTAGCTATTACTACTCTCTCCCTGGAACACTTTTTATCCAAACAACCTTAAAATAATAATATGGTGAAGATGTTACCACCACAGGGTCTTTGCACTTGCCATTCTCTTAGGCTTAAAAGTTTTTTCTTCTCATATCCATGACCCATTCATTGCCTCATCTTCTCTAGCTTTCTGCTTAAATGTTAGCGTATTAGTGATGTCTTCAGTGCTACCTATTTTTCCTTATTTATTTTTTCTTCATAGGGTTCATCATCACCAAATATAATGCACATTTGACTTTTCATCAGTTTACTATCTATCTTCCTCATGAGGAGGTACTCTGTGGGGGCAGGAAATTTTTTAAGTTTTTCACTGTTACATACCCTAGAAAAGTGATGCCAAAGCAGAAAGACTCAATACATATTAATTAATTAATTAACAAAATAAACAGAAGTCTTCACTATCTAGATGAAACAATGCCGTATGCTAAGTTCAGAGAATCATCAGTAAACCAAACCAAACCAAACCTAACCAACCAGACAATAAAAATAATGATAAGTTCTGGGAAACCTACATAGATGAAATGAAATGAAAACCCAAAATAAATAATAATAATAATAAATAAAAGGGCTAGTTTGCAGATATGGGCTACATCCTCTCCCCTCCATCCACCACGCTCACTGCTTTCAGAACTACTTAAGAAAAAAACTAAACTAAACCAAACAGGTATGTGCTGGTCAGCACTGTAGGATTACTCATCTATTATATAAAATACAATCCAAAACTGTGAAGAATAGAGCAGGTCAATATGCCATAGCTTTTCACTTAATTTCAATTAATGTCTGTAGTACTCCAAGATAGGCCTGGCAGATTTCTTCCAATGTATTTTTAAAAGAAAAAGAAATAAAACTTACAATGGGAAAGGATCAAGAAGTGGCAGCCGATAATACTGTGAAATACTTGGAGCTCTAATCCATTCCTGGTTTGTGGTAAGATTATAAATCCTGTCCACCTTCTGGTTGAATGCAGTTACTACTGCTACTTCTTATCAGTGAGTTGTGATCAGTTGTGTGCCACTTCTGAGCTAAAATATTTAACTCCTGGCATAACAGCTTCCAGAGCTGTATTTTCTCTCTGGAATGCTGACCAGGAGTCTTTGAGACTGGTGGATGCTTCATTAAAAACCTGGGTTTCTTACTGACTATGATAAACAGACATCCAAGCCTCAGTCTTCACTAACCTACAGTACAAGTAGAATGATGGAAGAAATATCCATATCTATACCTAGACCTCTGTATTTCTAGATCTCTATCTCTATTTATACCTCTAGGCCTAGCCTATTCGAATGTATCGAATGTATCAATGTATCAAATGATACAAGAGTAAGTCAAGGGAAGTCGTTTCTTTTAATACAGATACATCTGTGCATTTTTGCTTGAGGTTTTTTTAAATTATAGCTAATGAGGGGGCACCTAGGTTGCTCAGTCAGTTAAGCATCCAACTCTTAATTTCAGCTCAGGTCATGATCTCATGGTTCATGAGAGGTGCCCCACATTGGGCTCTGTGCTGACAGCATGGAGCCTGCTTGGGATTCTCTCTCCCTCTTTCTGTCCTTCCTCCACTCACACTCATGCACTCTCCCTCTCTCAAAATAAATAAACTAAAAAAGATAAATCATAGCAGATGAAATTATTCTTTCATTGAATTTTTTGATAACCATTTGAAATATATTTTTGAAATCAAGTGGGTTTTTCCTATTGTATCCATTACATATGGCTGCATAACAAACTCCAAAATTTAGCAATTTAAAACAGCAAAAATATATTAACTTACAGTGTCTGTGTCCGGGAATCCAGGAGTAGCCTAACTGTGTCCTCTGTCTCTGGGCTGTGATCAAGGGCTGCGGTCTTCTCAAGGTTTGATTTGGTGAAGATCCACCTCCAAGATAATTCATGTGGCTGTAGGCCTCAGGTCCCTTTTGACTGTTGGCAAGAATCATCTGTGTCTTGCCTGATGGGCCTCTCTATAGGACAGCTCACAACATGGCAACTGCCTTTCCTTCAGAGCAAGCAAGAAAGACAATGAGAGAAGACAGAAGTCACAAACTTTGTAACCTAATCACAGAAGTGACATTTTTGCTGTGTTTTATTTGTTAGACATCAATCATTAGGTCTGGTCCATATTTAAGAAGGGGGGATTAAACAAGGTGGTAAATACCAGCAAGTAGAACTCACTGGGGGCCATTTCAGAGGCTGTCTACCACACCATTATTAGCTTTTGAGCCACTTTTTGGCTAATCAATGCTTAACTTGTTTCAAGTAGGTGCCTTAAAGTATATTACTTATAATCATATCACTTATCATCATTAAGAAACCTTAAACCCAGTTTTTAAAAATTAAACCCAATATTCAAAACTTAAAAGAAAATGTACTATCTTGATCTTAAGAAATTTAAAGGAGTAATGAAAACTGCAAATATCCTGAACATCCCTCATCTATAAGAATTTGCATAGTAGACAATACTCTTTAGAAAAGCATTCCATGCTCATGTATTGGAAGAACATTGGGGAAAATGTCTATACTACTCAAAGCAATATATACATTTAATGCAATCCCTATCAAAATACCACCAGCAATTTTCACAGAGCTTGAACAAATAATCCTAAAATTTTTATATAACCCTAAAAGATCCTAAATAGCCAAAGCAATGCTGGAAAAAGAAAAGCAAAACTGTAGGCATCACAAGTCTGGATTTCAAGCTATATTACAAAGCTGTAGTCATCGAGACAATACTGTACTGACATAAAAGCAGACACATAGATGAATGGAACAGAATAGAGAACCCAGAAATGAACTCACAACTATATGGTCAACTGGTCTTTAAAAAAATAAGCAGGAAAGAATATTCAGTGGAGAAGACAGCCTCTTCAATAAATTGGTTTGGGAAACTGGACAGCAACATGTAGAAGAATGAAACTGGATCACTGTCTTATACCATACCCAAAAATAAATTCAAAATGGATTAAAGACCTAAATATGAGACAGGAAACCATAAAGATCCTAGAGGATAACACAAGCAGTAACCTCTTTGACTTGGGTCATAGCAACTTCTTACCAGACTCATCACCAGAGGCAAGGGAAATAAGAGAAAAAATGAAATTCTGGGACTTCATCAAGACAAAAAGCTTCTGCACAGTAAGGGAAACAATCAACAAAACTAAAAGACAACTGACAGAATGGGAGAAGATATTTGCAAATGACCTATCTGATAAAGGGTTAGTATCCAATATCTATAAAGTATTTACCAAACACCCAAAAACCAAACAACTCAGTTATGAAACAGGCAGAATACATGAAAGGATACTTTTCCAAAGATGACCTCCAAAAGGCTAACAGAGACGTGAAAAGATGTTCAACATTACTCATCATCAGGGAAAATACAAACCAAAACCATGATGAGATACCAGAGGAACCCACTTTCACTGTTGTTAGGAATGCAAACTGGAACAGCCACTCTGGAGAGCAATATGGAGGTTCCTCAAAAAACTAAAAGAGAATTACTCTACAATCCAGCAATTTCACTACTAGGTATTTACCCAAAGGATACAGATTCAAAGGGTACATGCACCCTAATGTTTATAGCACTATCAACATTAGCCAAATTATGGAGAGAGCCCATATGTCCATTGACTGATGAATGGATATAGAAGGCATGCTATATATATAATATAATGTGCTATATATATACACATATATATAATGGGATATTAGCTAAAAAAATGAAATCCTGCCATTTGCAATGACATGGATGGATCTAGAATATATTATGCTAAGATAAATAAGTCAATCAGGGAAAGATACCCTATGATTTCACTCATGTGGAATTTAGGAAACAAAACAGATAAACATATGGGATAGGAGAAAAATAAGAGGAGAGAGAGAAATAAACCACAAGAGACTATTATAGAGAACTGAAGGTTGACTGAAGGAGGTGGATGGGGATGAGTTTAATGGATGATAGGCATTAAAGATGGCACTTGTTATGAAGAGCACTGGGTCTTATATGTAAGTGATGAAATCACTGAATTCTACTCCTGAAATTAATATTGCACCATATGTTAACTAAAATTTGAATGAATGAGTGAATGAAAGAAAATGAAAAAGAAAAGACAAGAAAAGAAAAACTCATGCCTAATATAACTGAGGGTTTGTTTGTTTGTTTTATATTTAACTACTATTTGGGCATCATTAATTACTCCCAAGAACCCAGACAACTTTCTATGGATAAATCATCCCTTCTGAGGACTTTTCTATCCAGCTTAAATTTCATTACATGGAAAATTAACAAATCCTTCAAAGTCTATAAGCATCAAAAATTCTAAAACTTTAGGTTTTTAAGTTGTATTTGGAAGACACATGTCCTTAACCCTTAGCATGACCTAGAAGGTTCTGCCAACCTCTCCATACATATTTGTATCACTGCTCTCCCTATTTCCTTCTGTGATATAAATACACTGACTTTCGCCTCTTTTCCACATAGTCACTTAGATATTCTCCCAAGAGAAATTATAATTTTATTGAGAAAAGAACAAATAACTTATAATGTATCCATCCACATGACAGATGTGACTGCCTCATAATAATGAAACTAAGCCAGGTAGTATATATTTTAAAATTAAAAGAGGGTTACAAACACATACACATAAATATACACATACACGCATACACACATAAAATACAAGAAAGCTTCTTTCCCTAGTTAAGCCTGAATTTTTAATAACCCCACACACAAACATATACATGCATATACACATATAAATACATACATATACTTTTAATGGGGATCTTAATAATTCAAGCTTCATCAAGGAAAGAAGCTTCATTGTATCTAAACATATCAACTTGGAGTTCAACTGAATAGAAAATTGTTTTTCACTTTTTGGAAGTAAGTATAGCAAATCCTCTTAGAAATTGTAAGATATATTACAATTGTTCTCATATGAAAGTTTTATCTGAAAATTGGCATTGGACACTTCATAAGCCAGCTGTCACCTAATTACAAAACCTGAAAATATTTTAGGAGGTTTTACTCTGAGTTGAAAACTCCACATAAAATAAATCAAATTATTTTTTTAAATCCTAATATCTGCACCTTCATTTCTTACTTGGTTTCATATACAACAAGGTCTAAAGGAAAAGAAAATATAGGCTAAGTGACAAATGAAAATGGGAAAAAAATTATTCTTTTTAGGGAAACAAGAACCCTGAAGTACTGAATGAATAAATAATGTTGTTAATGTTGCTTTCCCACATGATGCTCACTAGTTTCACTTAACCATGTGTAACTCTGGAAGCCAGCAAATGAAACAAAATGCTTTCCTGTAAGTGAAGGGAAAATAAACCACTTATATTTGTTTATTTCTAAACCAGTTATCTCCGGAATAATTTTAGAATATTTCATTAAATTCTCAAAGAGTTTTGCTGCACTTGTAATTTAATGAAAGTAGATTTAGATTTTACTCCAGAATAAAACACAAAAGTATTATTAATAAATTGCACAAAAAGAATATGCACCTTGTTCCAAAAGTTAGCTGTGTGCAGTGTTTACAAATGCAAGCCACCTTATATTTTTTAAAAAAAGCCATTATACTTACAAAATGTTAACCTTATAATACTGAGAACTTTAATTTTCATATCACATTATTTCAATATCCATATAGCTATCAAAGAACAAAACAGATTCTCTTTAGTGTTGATGTACCAAATGGAATGGAACTGATTTGTTATAACAATAAAATAAACTTCAGCCTAATATAGATAAGTAACTCTCAAGTATGGCTCCATATAGCCTGCATATTTGTGTTTAGATTTGGCTAAAATTTTAAGAGAATGGAAAGTGGTCCTTTACAGCACCATGGAGCTAATAACCATCTCTGCTTTTATGATTATTTTACCCACTCATAGCTAATCTTCGCAAATCTCACCCTAGTACTTCTCTGCAGACCCTCTTTATCCTCAAATGTCATTTTACAGATTCACCCATACTTTTGTACCTTTATCCTTCAAATTCATGCATGTTTTTTTCTGTTATATTCCAAATTCTGTTCTTTTCATATATAGAACATTTTATCCATTTTACTGGTCTCTTGAAAGCTATGCCTTAAGAGCTGTAGATTTTATAATCAAACACAATTATCAAAGTATTTTCAAAATGAAATGTTAGGTATACTCAAAGCACACGTTGAGCACAGCGTGATGTATGGAATTGTTGAGTTACTATACTGTAACCTGAAACTAATATAATACTGTATGTTAACTAGCTGAAATGAAAATAAAAACTTTTAAAAAGTGGTGACTTTCAAATATAATATATAGCAAATTGTCTTGTATTTGTATATTTTTGAAATTAATAAATCTTTTTTATTATACTTTTAGATTTACAGAATATTAGACCAGATAGTGGTATACTTGCTACAACTACAGCATCCAAATTGAAGCATTATTTTTAAATATAATCCATAGTTTACATTAGACCTCACTCTATGTGTAGAGTCCATTGAGTTTTGACAAATGCATATTGCCATGTTTCCACCATTACAGTCTTGTAAAGGAAGGTTTCATTACCCTAAACATTCCCTGTGCTTCACCTAGCAATTCCCTCTGAAGAGGAGTGAAATACACTAACCAAAAATATGTCTTTTTGGCATATGATTATTTTTAGCTGGTTATTTCTATAAAACAGCAGATATAATAGTTCTGAAAACTGAGAAGTTAGCCTTTTGTAAGAGACATTTGCATTTATAAAGAAAATCTCCATCTGTAAGGGTGTCCACCTTTCTATACCACAAGAGGATGACTGTAAATCTCTAGAAATTCTTATCAATGGAGAATCTTAAATCTGCATAACAGACTTAAATCTGCATAACAACCTTACCCTTATTCACTGTGCTTTTCTTAGTAACCTACCATAATTAGCTATACCTCCCCTCCTACCCCAACATCCTTTGTCTTTAGATGGTAGATAAGAGATGGTATATAAGGTGATAGCTTAGGCCATTTTAGGTAGTTTTCCTGGGTATCTTCCATGTACACAGGAGGTATACATGTTATTAACCATCTGTTTGCTTTTTTCCTGTTAATCTGTCTTCTTAGTTGAGAAGCTAGCCAAGAAGCTAGAGGAGGAGAGGGAGAATTATTTTTCCTCCTCTATGCTTCTTTCCAGAGAATAGCTGCCAATCACTCACCTTTTTACTATCTCCATGGTTTTGGTTTTTCCATAATATTATATAGGTGGAACCATTTATTATGTAACCTTATCAGATTGACTTCTTTCACTCAGCAATATGCATTTAACATCGCTCCATGTCTTTTCATGGCTTGATAGCTCACTCTTCTTTATGGGTGAATGATATACTATTATGAATACCTACCACAGTCTACCCTTTCACCTAGTGAAAGACATCTTGTTTCCAGTTTTAACTATGGGTAAAGCTGCTATAAACATTCATGTGCAGAATATTGTGTGGAATCTAAGTTTTCATCTCAATTGAGTAAATGCCTTAGTAGGCTTGTTAATATGGCGGCAGAGTATAGTGTGTGTGGGAGAAGGAGCTTTCTATACTCTTATGCTTAAGTTTCAGTCTTATACTGGACCTGAGTTATAACCTCACAAGAACTTAGCATTTTCCTCTCTTAGTTGAGGCAGGAAGTCTAAAATGAGCTAGAATTATATAATTTTCCACTCCCCCAAATCAAATAGGGCTTTAGGGAAGTCTTTGCCTTTATAGAAGTTTCCAGAGGCTTTTTTCACAAAACATTTCCTCTAGGCATATGTCAAAATGGTTACCTTTCCCCTCCTCTTGGCACATGGGGATTTTTCTCTGACCTTTACCATGAGAACCTGGTGGAGATCCTGGAGGTAAAACCCCAAAAATGGGGAGTGGGGGTCCCCAGAAATTTTTAACCTACAAGCTGGATCCACATTCAGCTTCCAGCAGTTTATGAGAGCTCCTCTATAAGAATTCTTCTCTGGCCACAGTGACTTCTGCTTCAGCTAAACTGATCTATATTCCTTGCATTTACCTTCTCTCCTGTTTCCAGGGTGGTAGCTTATACTGTGACCCCAATTCTCTTATGGATCTAAGACATGTTGTTGATTTTCAGTTTGTTTAGCTTTTCTTCCTGTTGTGAAGGTTGAAGTGATGACTTACAAGTTCTTTACATGTTCGAGTGGGATTTGGAAATCTTTCAAATGTAGTTTTAATAACAATTTTCCCCCTCTCTGCTCACAAGAAAGAGCATGCAGTGAAGGAAGAGACAAATCAATACTGTCTGCAAAGTTCATGTTTGGAATATAGGTCTAGTATACTATTAAAAACTCTAGAAACTTTTTTTTAAACCAGTGACCAATATGCTTTAATGTTCCCGTAAACTTGACCAAACTTTTGATAGCCTTCTTTCTTTTTTCTCTTTTTCTTTTAATATTTTTATTTATTTCTAGGAGAGAGAGAGACAGCATGAGTAGGGGAGGGTCAGAGAGAGAGGGAGACACAGACTCTGAAACAGGCTCCAGGCTCTGAGCTGGCTGTCAGCACAGAGCCCGACGCGGGGCTAGAACCCACGAACCGTGAGATCATGACCTAAGTGAAAGTCGGACGCTTAACCGACTAAGCCACCCAGGCGTCCCTGATAGGCTTCTTTCTGACTCTAGTCCCCTGACCATCATTTTTTTAAGAGACTTTGCTTTATTTAGTTCAATGTAAAAATTTCACCCTTTCCTTAGATATGTAAATCATTTAAAAAATCACTTGCTAGCTTTATAACCCAGAAATGTCTTTCTTAAGGAGCTGGGACTATCCCTTTGAAATGTAATCTTCAAGGGTGATAGCACCCTGGCTCCCCCTCTCTTTGAGAGGTTAGGAGCCATACTTCAGTAGTGCCTTGTTCCAAGTTGTAAAACTACCTTTTTTCACAAAGAGAAATTTGACTTTTCCTTTGGGTAAAGCCAATTAGCAAACAAAAATGGCCTGTGTTTCCCCTCTCATTCTACTGCTTAAAAGTCTTCCTATCTTTTGTTTCAGGTGAGTCAAGGTCAGACTGAATTCTGATCTCTCTTTGCTATTGCAATCTCTCATGTATGCATTTATGTGTGTGCATGCATATGTGTATATATAGAGAATGAGAGGGACCAGGAGACAGAGAGGGAGAGAATGATGATTAACAGGCCATAAAAGTAAAGAACATAATATAATTTCCACAATCCTCAGTTTATATAAAAGGGAGTTAGTAAGACTATAAGTAGATCATATAGTATATAAAAAAGCATAGTGCAATTCTACAAATCTTTATGGAATTAAGTTTTCCAGGAGTGATTCAACATCAAAAAATCTAAGTGAATATTAAACTATCATGAATAAATTATTCAATTCCCCATTCATTTCACTGTCTAATGTAAAAAGGCTTGGACGTTTACTAAATTTGAAACTGCTTCAATTCCCTATCTTTATTAGATTGAACCATAAGAAATTTCCTTTTATGTAAGAAAAAGATGGTTTAATATTGGTGATTTCATTTGGTTCAATCTAAATACAATGTAATTAAAATAATGGTCTCTCTTAAAGAGTAATTTTGACAAGCTCTACATGATCAAGTGTTTTATATAAAATACAATAATAATTATAAGTATTTGATTTATTATTAATTGGACTCCAATTATATTAGTGTCACAATTTTGTAAAAGATAATCACCATAAAAACAATTTCTACTTTTAACCCTCCCCAAACTATCCTCATAAGTGAACAAAAGAGATTGTCTCAATCCCAATTAGTATCTAATACTCCAGAGGTAAACAAAACAGATGCATGTTCAGCTGAATACAGCACATAAATATGCATTTCAATCATCTCTTACCTACTTTTGCAATTATAAATTATGGTCTTTTTAAATTAGAGCACACAACAGATGGTTAAGAGTTAAAGTGATGTTTCCTTTAATAAAGTACTGTGCCAAGTGATCTCACACTACAAGAGCTTATTCATTCACTACACCAATTTATTTACTTCATTAAAATATACTGGATTAAATAGGCATTTTAGCCTCACTTGCCATGACTTTAAACTAAATGTCACTGTAGTGAATTCACCCCCTATCTAAAAGAAGAATGGATGCTGCAAGGTTAGTAAGAAATCACACTGTAAAATGACAAGATTCAGCATGATAAGAAATTCAATTTTTTTTTATTTGTATTTATTTCTAGGGGAGAGAGAGAGAGAGAGACAGCGTGAGCGGGGGAGGGTCAGAGAGAGAGGGAGTCACAGACCGAAACAGGCTCCAGGCTCCGAGCTGGCAGTCAGCACAGAGCCCAACGCGGGGCTCGAACCCACGAACCGCAAGATCATGACCTAAGCGAAAGTCGGACGCTCAACCGACTAAGCCACCCAGGCGCCCCAAGAAATTCAATTTCTACCTTCAACTTTCTTTATGGGAAAAGAAACCTTATATATGTATGAATATAATAATAATATGATTTTAAGTAAAATGAATCTCAAAGACAGGCTACTTCAGTAGCCTACTGAAGTACATTAGCTTCTTGGATATGTCCTTAGGTTTATGAATAATATGTTTTATACATGTATATAATATTATGTGTATATATATATTCACACACATACATACAGCAGGAAATAATTATTCGGTGGGGTTTTGACCAATTGGTCACAATAGATTTAATACAGAACATTCAATATTTATACATACATATGGACTATATATATATATATACGTATATTATTTTGTTCACACAAGAGTGTACATTTCTCACTTCCAAATAATCTGATTATATTACATTTTAGGACAAACTCAATAATATTGCCCCACCTTAAAAATGTTTCAAGTCCACTAATTATGTAAATATATGAAGGATCCAAAATATTCTGACTGGGGATAGTAGTTTTTTTGCGGCTATTAGCATAGTGAAGTCAATTTTATTGGTAATGAAGAGTTAAAATATGTTAAAACAGCCGAAGTGATTTGATCCTTTTATACTATCATAGATCTAGATATCTGTTATATTAACGTACAAAGGCTAAAAATGCTTTATGTGTGCAACTAGAGAGATAACTTAAATTCCTAGTGTTGGTAAGGAAACAAATCAACAGAGTGTAAAGAAATGGGAGAAAATATTTGCAAACCATGCATCTGATTACATACAGGTTAATGTCCAAAATACATAAGGAACTGCTATAAGTGAATAGCAAAAATAACCAATAGACCAATTAAAACATGGGCTAAATCTTGAGTAGAAATTTTTCCAAAGACATACAAAAGTCTAATAGATACATTAAAAGATGCTCAACATCCCTAATTATCTGGACATGTGAATCAAAACCACAATAACGTTATCACTTCACACCTCTTAGGATGGTTATTACCAAAACACAAAGGGCAAGTGTTAGCAAGTTTGTAGAGAAATTGGAATTTTTGTACAAGTAAGTGGGGATGCAAAATGGTACAGCTATATGGAAAACAGTCCAAAGGTTCTTCAAAAATCAAAAATAGAATTACCATATAATCTATCAATACCACTTCCAGGTATTTATCCAAAGGAATTGAAATCACAATCTCAAAGAGATATTAACACTCCTATGTTCCGTGCAACTATTCATAATAGCCAAAATGTAGAAATCACAAAATATCCATTGATGAATGAATGGATATTTTAAAAATGCACTATTCATTTGGTGAACTATTACTCAACCATAAAAATACAAGGAGGAAATCCTGCAATATGTAACAATTTGGATGAACCTCGAGAACATTATGCTAAGTGAAGTCAGTCAGTCACAGAAAGACAAATACTACATGTTTCCACTTATATAATGAATGTATCTAAAATAGTCAAACTCATTGAAACAAAGAATAGAATTGAGGTTGTCAGAGGCTCAGAGAGGGGGAAATAAAGAATTTCTCATAAGGAGCATACAATTCCAGTTATGCATGATTCTAAATTCTAGAGATGTGCTGCACAGTACTGTGCCTACAGACGACAATAGTGTATTATGCACTTAAAAATCCATTAAGAATGTAGATGTCATGTTCTTACCACAATATAATTTTTGAAAAACTACCATTACCACACATAAGAAATTTCATACTAATTCTCTAATAGTACCTACTATTCAATCCATATTCAAATTTCTCCAATTTTCTTCAAAATGTCATTTGTGGTTATTTTCTTTCCAGGATCCTGTGACTGAACCTGGAATGCCCTTTGTTTAATCTCCTTTAATTCAGAAGAGTCCCCTGACACTTTTGTCTTTTGTGGAACTGACATTGTTCAATTTTCTTATGGGTTTATTGACAACCCCGATTTGTCTCATCATTTTCATGAGTACAGTCACCTTAAAACGTTTCTGAACAATACTTCATAGGTGATTACTTCTCATTGCATCATACTGACATATCTAATATCAGTTTGACCTAGTTAAGATGGTGCCTATCGACTTGCAAAATGTTATTTCTTTAAAAAAATCATTTTTTCTCCAAGTATACATGCATTAGAAACTAGAAGTCTGTTTGTAATTGAGACTCTCTCCTCAATTTATCCTATACACAGGTATTTCCCTCCTAAATGTGGCTTCTTTATTTATTTATTTATTTATTTATTTATTTATTTTTGGCATCCTTGGTTCAGAATTATTTCCCATACTAATTTGTTATAACACATATGGTCTAAGAAAGTTCACAATACCAACCTATGAATACTCCTAATTGACCTAAATAAGGGAGTGTCAGCTTTATTCCAGAGAATAAAGTTGTTCTTTGGAGAAATACAGTTTACTATCAGTTATATCTGTAGGTAACTTGATCTTAATCACTCCATTTTGAACTTAACTTCATTTAGTAGTTCCCCCTCATATATTTTGATTTAGAGTCACAGATACCTACTAATTTTTTAAAACTTATATCTATTCTCTTTAATTTGGGGGAGGGAGTTTTCTAAAAGGAGAGAGCAGAAAAAAACTCTTAATTTAAAATAAGAATTGGCTGGACCTGGCTCCTTCTATAACTGACATTGTCTCTTCCTACATATTTAGAGCCCATTTAACTGTACCCTCAGGCACTGCTTACAATATGTGTTTGCTCTTTATGAGCCCCCCTAGATCCTCACATGGCTCTCTGCCTGACAGCAAAAAAGTTGCTTCTGCCTAGGGCCTTTTGCTATCACTCTAGTCTCTATATAGTGATAGCTTATATCTATTGTGTACTGTGTTCCAGGAACCACCGTAAGCACCATACATTTATCATTTAATCCTCCTACCACCACATGCCATTTTAATTATCTTCATCTATATATGATCAACTTGTAATACAGAGAATTTTCTTCCAGACTAGTGACACAACTGAGAATTCAAATCAAGACTTTCTGTTTGTTAAGTATCTTCCTTTAATCTCTTTGTTCTAGTGCCTCATGATATGCATCCAGGCTCTGTAAGAACTTGAATAAGCAACTCTCTCTTAAATCAGAGCAGATTATGCTTCCCTGAACATAACGATTTGAGCAGAACTGAACTTCTCCCAACTGGTGTTGCAAACAAAAGCAAAACCACTAATCTCCCTCCCTCTAAATGACCTTTTTTTTTTTTTTTTTTAAAGATTTAACAACAATAAAAAGTAACAGTACACCACAAAAATTCTTTATTAGTTTAGCTAAGCTGCTGGTTAGAATCTGTTCACAGCTGGCCATTTGACTGCATTGGCTAACTCAAGCAATTATGTTTCCATCACTGCTATAGGAATATCTCATATTACACCTGACTTCTGGAACTCTGAACTCATAAGTACCCAAGCAGAAAAGAAAGTATCAGTCTTACGCTTGTAGGAAAATATAGAATTTAGCTGTCATTCCTAGAACTACCACAGAACACTTGATTCTTCTTTCTTCTTCTTCTTCCTCCTATTTTTTCCCTCCCTTGCTAGGAAAAAAAAAAATATTAAAAAAATTCTGGTGAACTGAGAACTGTTATTCAAAACTGTCATTGCTCCTCACATATTTGGTGATGTAGCAAATTGTTGCACTAACTCTACTAATCACTGACAAATAGGATCAGAGCTCGTATATGTATATGTATATGTACATCCATATATGTATATACATATGAATAAAATTTTGCAGTGGGCAGTATTTTTGCCTAAAACTCTTATGTGATGTTGCTAAATTGACTTTATTATTTTTATAGTGTATGAATTATGTTTTCCTATCTTTTTACTTTTTAACATTTCTATTTTCTAATATTGAAGGTAGAGCAGGAGGAAAGGATGCTGCTTGACAAAACCTGACTTTTTCCTTTTCATGTGTTCCTAGTTCTCAACCTCTTCCATGTAATACTCAACCTTAGAAAAACCATATAACATTTAATAATATATTTTAGAAGAAACAAAAAAATATTATTTTCTTTATAACAATAAGAATTTACACATATCACAGACCGTTGCTCAAATTCGGTTTCATAATATTGTCAAGAGAAATTTACACACCCTTTAAAATAACAGAAAACTTAAGTAATACACTTTGTCATTTAACAAATTTAAAATAGATTAAAATATTTTTTAAGTCATGTTTGAGAAGGATTGCCAAAGATGGACTGAGAAACAATGTATGATTGAAGTAATATAAATTCAACAGTTTGATAGAGAAGCAATAAATTGAGCTATTCAGACAATATAAAAGCTTTTAAGATGGAATGTTTATAATTTAGATAACTTGAATATGAATGAAGTTAACAAGCACAACCTTTTATTAGTATCTTCTTTGATGCTAAGGAGAGAACACTTTGCAGAGGCATGTACTAATTGACCTCATACCTACAATATGATAATGCACTATTTTATTTGAAAAGCCGAATCACAAAAAAAAAGCCAAATCACAAAAAGAGTATGAAAAATGTTCCCCTCAACCTTTTTTATCAATAAAGTAAAACACCTTTTTGTCATCTCATTATCTCCAAATGACTTGACATTTAGCAGCTTAAAATGCAATTGGCACTAAATATTAAGCATTCATCAAAGCACATTCAGAGCAAATATTTATATTTCATACTTTCAAAAAAAATGTTAATAGCACTGAACCAGTGATTTCAATTACCAAAGGGAATACAAGATTGTCAGATATGGAATGTTGACATGACAACCTTTAAATTCCCATCCAGATTCATTTCTTCTACCTATACTATGACCAGAAGAGTTAGTTCTCCACAGTGGAATTCTGACTGAATCTCACTCTTTGTTACTGAACCTCACACATGTGGGAAAAGACATACAAATGTAACCAAAGAAATACCACTTTGTTTCAAATTTAGCTTGAAAATCACTTTTGTTGTTTTTGATTTTATAATATACTGGTTAAGATTTTGAATTTGATAGCATATTAGACATGAATGAGAATCTTAGCTCAGCTACAAATAAGTTTAGTGAAGCTGAGGATCTTATAGAAAATCAATGATTCTCAGTTTTCTCATAGGTAAATGAGAAAGATAACAGCTACTTTATGAATTGTTCTCCTGTGATGGTTCCTTTATAAGTGTCAATTTTGTTAGGTTACAGTCCCATAAATTTCCCCCATCAAACAATAATCTAGAGGTTGCTGTGAAGGTATTCTGCAGATGTGGTTAATATTTACTTGACTTTAAATAAAGCAGACTACCTTTAATAATGTTGGTAGGTCTTATTCAGTCATTTGGTTTGTTAATATTTTGTTTATAATTTGTAATTTTATGTTCATCAATTAGCGTGGGCTTTTCTCTTTCTTAGAATGCTTGTCTTTTCATTCTCAAAATTAGGCTGGTTTCATAGAGCTTTCCCTTTAAAAAGTGTATGGAAAGATTTGTGTGAGATTGGACTTGATTTTTCCTTATGTGCTTCGTATAATTTATTCATGAAGTTTTCTTAGCTTAAATCTTAGTGGGATTGAAAAATATATATTATAAATTAAATTCCTTTATTGTTTATAGAACTATGCAGATTTCTTAGTTCTTTAAGATTATATAATCTGTAATTTCAAATTTACCTCTTTAAAACAGCTGCATCTTTATTTTAAAAACTTTTTAAATGTTTATGTTTTTTAATTTTTTTAATGTTTATTTATTTTTGAGAGAGAGAGAGAGAGAGGCAGACTGCAAGCCAGGGAGAGGCAGAGAGACAGGGAGAGATTGGATCAGAAGTAGGCTCCAAGCTCTAAGCTGTCAGCACCGAGCGTGACGTGGGGCTTCAACCAACAAACCATAAGATCATGACCTGAGCTCAAGTTGGACGTTTAACTGACTGAGCCACCCAAGCGCCCCAATGTTTATGTTTTTTGGGGAGAGAGAGAATGCATGTGAGTAGAGGAGGGTGCAGAGAGAAGTAGAAAGAGAAAATGAGCAGGGGAAGAGCAGAGAGAGGGGAACAGAAGATCTAAAGTGAGCACCATGCTGACAGCAGAGAGCCTGATGTGGATCTTGAACTCAAGAAATGTGAGATCATGATGTAAGCCAAAGTCAGATATTTAACTGACTCAGCCACCCAAGTGCTTCTAAATTTATCTATTTAATCTATAATTCCATAAATTTATTAATATCCTTTCTTATAATAATACTGGTATTCATTTTCCATTTTTGGTATTAGCTATTTATTCTCTTATTTTCTTGACAAAATTTGCTAGATTTATCAATTTTACTAGAACGTCCCCCGCTCTCCAAAATTCTTAGGATTTGATCTTTATTCTTGTTATTATATTTTCTTCCTCATGATTTCTATTTCTTCCCTTACCTCTGTCCACTTTCTTGGGTTGAATTTGCTTTTCTTCCTTTTCCTCCAGATATAGCCTATCTCTTTTGAGTCCTTTTCCTTCCTTCCTCTTTCTCTGTCTTCCTATTCATTATTATCTCTTTGGTTGCAAGTAATAGACTATTCAATCCATCCATTAAGTTTTTAAGTTTGGTTATTATACATTTCAGCTGTGAAGTTCCTAGTTTTTTGCCACGCTTAACTTTTTTTATATTTCTAAAATACTAAATATGGTTAATTTATATGAGTCTGATGACTCCATTATTTACAGCTTGTATGAATCTACTTTTATTGTCTATAGTTTTCTTTGTTTTTGATTATGTCCTTTCTTCCCTACCAGCTGGTTATTTTTTTATGGAGCACAAAATATCCATGAAAATTGTAGAAGTACCTTGAAGTGGGGCGCCTGGGTGGCTTAGTCGGTTAAGCGTCTGACTTTCGCTTAGGTCATGATCTCGCGGTTCGTGGGTTCGAGCCCCACATCGGGCTTTGTGCTGACTGTCAGCTCAGAGCCTGGAGCCTGTTTCAGTCTGTGACTCCCTCTGTCTCTGACCCTCCCCTGCTCACGCTGTCTCTCTCTCTCTCTCTCTCCTAGAAATAAATAAAACATTAAAAAAAAAAAAAGTACCTTGAAGTGCAATACATCATATTAATCTCGGAGGAACTTCTCTTTGCTTTTGCCCTGTACTAGGGGTACATTTAGTCTGCAATCACTTAATCAAATATCAGGAATTGATATTATTTGAGCAGATGACTTCACTGGGTTTCCCTCTTATGTTCTTGACACCAATTTCTGCTGCCTTAGCCCAATAACTAAGTTAAAATCTTAGCTCAGCTTCTTAGCCAACTCATTTTCCTTAAAAAATATGACTTAAAAAAACAGGGTAAAGAGGCATGAATTGCTAATCTTATCTCACTGGACTTCCATCCTGTCCAGATTTGGCCTACATTCCTCCGATCTCTTGTTAAGTATCTGGTGCCTTCAAGCATATGTGTCATATTCTTTTTCTAGTGAATGGATGACTCTAATTATTGGTCAACCATGACCCCAGACTGTATATTACCTCTGACTCCCTGAAGAGATCTTTAATTACTTGAGAACAGGATTATAATCACTTTTGGATAAAGATAGGCACAAAAATTAACATTCCATTTAACTGAATAGTTGATCACTCTCTTCTCTTTGAAACATGTTCTTCATATGGCTATCAGACCATTTGATTTCTCCTCTGATTACCCACCTACTGCAATGCCTTTTCTGTTGTCTCCTTTGATAGATTCTCTTTATTTCCTTAACATTGCAATTCCCCAGGGCTCTGCCTCTTAACTCTTTTACCTTTATAACCTCTTATTTGATGAGCTCAATCAGTCACATGCCTTTATCTATGTGCTATCTTTATGTCTATTTTTGCACATTTCAAATTTATACCTCTAGTCAGACTCCCCTCTGTTTTTTTTTTAATTTTTATGTTTTATTTATTTCTAGGAGAGAGAGACAGCGTGAGCAGGGGAGGATCAGAGAGAGACGGAGTCACAGACCAAAAGAGGCTCCAGGCTCTGAGCTGGCAGTCAGCACAGAGCCCGACGCGGGGCTCAAACCCACCAACCTCGAGATCATGACCTAAGCGAAAGTCGGACGCTTAACCGACTAAGCCACCCAGGCGCCCCCTCCCCTCTGTGTTCTAAGCAGATTAGTCTATCCAATTACCTACTAGATATTTCCAAACTTATTCAATTTCCTACCTGACAGAAACTCAACATGCCCTGAACACAACTATTCTTCTCCATATATTAACTTGCTTTTTGCACAACTTTTCCCTTCTCAGTTAAAAACCCCATCAAGTAAAAACATTAGGGGGTACCTGGGTGGCTCAGTCGGTTAAGTGTCCGACTTCGGCTCAGGTCACGATCTCACAGTTCATGGGTTTGAGCCTCGCGTCGGGCTCTGTGCTGACAGCCAGCTCAGACCTGGAGACTGTTTCGGATTCTGTGTCTCCCTCTCTCTGACCCTCCCCTGCTCACGCTGTCTCTCTCTCTCTCTCTCTCTCATAAATAAATAAAACATTTAAAAAAAAAAAACTTTAGTTATATGCTCAACTCCAGTCTCTCTTACAGCTTATATGCGCTATTTCTGTACATCCTTTTGTCTCTGCTTTAGAAAAATAAAACATCCGGTCCATTCTCACCATATCCACTGCTAAGTGTCTGTTGCAAGCCACCATTATTCTTGATCTGGATTAACGAAGGTCTCATTATTAATCTTGTCAAAACATAAATGAGATTATGTAACTTCTTAAAATACTCCAAAGACTTCCTCTGGCCCTTAGGGTCAATGTGAAAATCCGTTGATAATTAACCTCCCCAATCTTTCAACATTATATTTTTCTTCTTTTTCAAAAGTCCCAGCTCCTTTTAGCTCATCAAACACTTAAATGGTTGCTAATTAAAAAACAGTAAGTAATGAATCAAATTCATGAGGATTAGATAAAATGATGCCTATCTAAATATGATACAATTCCAAGCATTCAATTGATAATCAATTGTTTTACTGTTGTTGTTTACCTATTTTTAATTATATTTTTAAATAGCGTATTTAGGTTATGTAAACAAATACTATTTTAAGAATTTATGTATCCATATCTTTGAATCTGCCTTCTAACTGCCTTACCTTGAGTGACTCTACACAATATTGATTAACTTTCTAAAACTGTATGATTTTTTATACTATATTTTTACCTAAGTTTCCAGCAAAGAAAATACTTCCCTTAATTTATAGAATAAGCACTTAAAATTGTTAGGCTCTTTAGTGTGTCTATTTTGGCCTCTTTGAATGTCTCTATTAAAAACTAGTAGAGAGACTGTTATTATAGAATTTGTGATTCCTACTTAACCACCATTTTGTATCTATCTGTAAATATTAAGAGACAGTTATTCATTGATTTGTCCTTCTACAAAGTCCATTACCTGACCATGTTTTGACCCTTAAAGAGGTTTTCTCCAAAGATGAACGCTAGGTGCCCATTACAATTATCTCAGCAATATAACAAATTACTACCTCTGTGAACTTTCAGTCTTTGAAAATGGCTTCCAGATCTTACTGCCCTTACAAGAATTTTACAAGATTATTTGGACATGAGTGTTATAAAAGAAACCATTGAAGAGGTTTCAGGATACATTTCATCAAATGTTTGGTTACTGTGTCATTGGTAATATAAACACAACGGTAGTTAAAGTACTTTTTTAATCAGAGTAATCCTCAATGGTATCTCAGAAGAACTACTTCAATCTGCTTTTTCTAATTTATTAGAATGTTTTACTACACACATCACTTGAAAAGCACATTCCTAAAATATTTTTTATTCCCTGACAAATATATGGAAAACCACAAAGGGAAAAAGCATAGTATATTCTGTAGCATATAGTTTCTGAAAAATACAAACAGAGACACTACATCTATTCTTAATTAGTCACATATCAATGATACTTTTAGTTAAGTAATAGTCATGTGACATCAGCATCATAGAAAAAATATTAAGGACCATTTCTAAAATAAAATTAATAACCAGGATATTAATCGTTACTTTAAAAAATGTTCTTTTCCTTTTTTGAGTCCCTATATCACAAACAGGACGAATCAGAAATGATTTCTATTGTAACTTTGGAAACTTTCATAGCTTTTCCCAGTCCTGAGCCTATTAACAAGACAATATTATTTTGTATTTTCCCTAACCTCTCAGAATATATGGACATGGATGCCATTATCTGTATTGCTCTGGTTTTTTGACACAAAAGTGATCATGTTCTTCAAGATTAGGTAAAAATTGAACCTGATCATATTTCTATTTTTCTTCAACTTGGCATATTCCACAGGAGACATGAAGAATGGTAGTCTACCATTTTTTATGGATTTAAATATTTTTTGTCAACTCATTAGCTATTTTATCCACTCATTTAACCAACCTTTTTAAGGAGGTACTAGATCCTGTGGACTCGGGTTAATCACATTGTTCTGGTCTTGAATGCTGCCTGCAGTCTAACTGAATAACTGTCATTATTGCTACTCTACTACCACCACAAATTATTCCCTGCATAACACACAGTTATGTTCCAGACACAGTTCTAAATTCTTCACATGTATAGTTCTATATGCTATATCTCATGGCATTTGTTTGTAACAATCATTCTAGTTAAGGTGACTGCTCTACAACAGGTAAAATAAAGCATGTTAAGTGCTCTTCATGAGTAACTGCTGTTTTTCAAGGATTTCCAATGTATAGGAATTACAATGCACTGATAAAATGGATAATCTTACATAAAAATGCCCTATTGCATGTACTTTAGGAATCATTTGCTAAAGGAGAAAATCTAAAAACAAAATATTAGTATTTTAAAATACTTCTTACCCTAAACAGAATGCAAAAAAAAAAAAAAAAAACCACTACTAAATTCAAAGAAAATAATATAAGGAGAGACAGAAATTATTTTTACACTTTTTTTCTATTTATTTATCTCCAGCAAGGTTAAGCAGCTACTTTATCCCTCTACCTACCTCAACTAACATGTACCTAATTATCTTAATTGTGTTTTGATTCATGTACATCTTATGGGATAGTTATATTATTATTTCAAAATTACAAATGAAGAAAATAAAGTTTTGACAGGTTGTGTACTTCATATAATGCTACTGAGTTAGTAAGTAGTTGAATAGGAACATAAATTTAGAAAGTCTAGCTCAAGATCATGTGTGTTTAACATTACACTACCTTGGGGCACCTGGTTGGTTCATTTGGTTAAGCGGAAGACTTTGGCTCAGGTCATGATTGCTAGGTCCATGAGTATGAGCCCCTCATCAGGCTCTGCTGACAGCTCAGAGCCTGGAGCCTGCTTCAGATTCTGTGTCTCCCTCTCTCTCTGCACTCCCCACCCCACTCATGCTCTCCCATGCTCTCTCTCTCAAAAATAAATTTAAAAAACATTAAAAATGTTTTTAAAACATTATAGTATCTCTCCCTCAAGTCATCATATTCATCAATTTTAGTTACATCAACTTAAGGTAGAAAATTCAGAGAAGTAGGTTTTTCCATTCTGAATGATCAGAACATGCAAATCTACCTGAGAATATTAGACATATGCAGTTTCATCAACAATGAAAACACTATTGCATTATATGGTACTTACTAAATAATGAAAAATAAGAAAAGGTAAGGCCATAAAGATAGATTCTGGCCTTTGGAACTAAACAACCCTCCTTTGAATTCTCTCTGTTATTTGTAAATTGTGTCACCTTAGCCAAACTACTCAACCTCTCTGTGCATCAGCTTATCTTTAAAATATAAGCAATAACTACCTCATGATATGATCATAAATATTAAATGAATATATGAAAGGTATTATAGCAGTGCCTGGTACATAGCACTATCTGAATTACAATTATTGATGTGTTTACCTCTCATTATTGCTCAATACACATTATTACTCAATGTAGAAATAGCTTCTGAGATTCACTTTGTAAAATGGAAAAACCTTATTAACCTCATATAATATACTTAAAATTTTGTCATTTTATTATTTAAAAACTGCTTGAGTTGTGGTTATTAAGTTGCACTGTGTACTTAATAAGAGAGCCCTAAAATATTCTATTTGGTCACAGTAACAAATGTTTGTGCTTCTCATTAACATCTTTGTTTTTAAAAATGTTTTTAAATGGTATGGATACTGATAAACATGTGATAACAGTGGGTGTTTCCTTTTTAGTATCAACTCCTGGGCAACTCACAGCCAAAGTTTTTACTCCTCTCAGAGGTCATTTTTTTTAAGATAATACTCAACTTGCTACAATATTCCTTTTCTGATACTGATGTCCCTATTCATTATTTTTCTTTTTTATTTTAAATTGCATTGTATTGCTCTTTCCAAGTTTTGCTGATAATAAGACAATGTTGTGCTTTATAAAAAGCATTAGCTAACAGCTGTAGATAACTTCCTCTGAAATAGACACAATGATAAATGCCATATGTATATTAACATATTCAAACATGTCAATTAATCACCATAACCTTTGAAATATATTCTATTATTATTAAGATAAAACAAGAGAATTGCTCTTTAGGAGTCTAAAACTGTCAAATGGTGCCCTTTTTATAGATTTAGTATTTAGAAAATCAGGCTGACTGCAAATAAAATTTTTTAATCCTTCCTTTCCAATATGTATTTATTTCTTTTTTTAAAAGAAACATCACATGGTCTAAGACCTTCAGTAAAATGTTGAAAAGAAATGGTTAGAATAGATATCCATGCCTCATTCTCAATGTCAAGTAAGACATGCAGGCCTTTACCATTATGATGTTGCCTGTGAGTTTTACATAGATATCTTTTATCAGTTTGAGAGTTTTTTATCCTGAAAGAAGCGTTAAGTTTTGCCAAATGCCTTTTATCATTCTGCAAAGGCAATGAAAATGTTTTTCTTCTTTACTCTTTGGCTACAGTGAATTACACTGATTGAGTTTTAACATTGAGCTAATTACTATATTACCAGGATAATCCCCAATTGTCACCAATCTTCTAATATATTACTGGATATGATGTTTTTTGTTAAAAACTTTTGTCTAGGTCCATAGGATATTTTGTTCTTACACAGATTTCTTCCTTGTAATGTCTTCATTTAATTAGGGTTTCAGAGTAATACTAGTCTCATAAAATACACTGTGCAGTATTCTTTCCTTCTCAGTCTTTTAGAAGTACTCATGTTGTATTATTATTTATCAAATACTTGGTATAATCATCCATGAAACTATCTAGGGGTAAAGTTCTTTTTATGGCAAGTTTTGCTTTTGTTGTTGTGAAAGCAATTTCTTTAATAGATAATGGCTACTCATATATCTATTTTTTGGTTGAGTGAGCTTTGTTAATTTTGTCTTTCAAGGAATTTTTCCACTGTATTTAATTAATCTGATTTCTTAGTAGACAGGTGTTAATAATTCTCTTATTATTCTTATTATGTATGTAGGATCTGGAGTAACATCACCTCTGTCATTCCTGATACTGGAGATTTGTGTCTTCTCTCTTTCCTAATTTTATTGGTCAGTTTAAAGAAACAGCTATTAATTTTTCTCTTTTATTTTCTGTATCCAAAGGTTTATAACAACTATATGTAATCACCTAAAACAGAAGACAATCCAAATGTCCACCAACAGTTTAATGAATCAATAAATTATGGAATATCTATACAGTAAGATACTAGTCAGCAATTATTTTTGATACACTCAAAAACATGAATGACTCTCAAAACAATTATGTTGAATGAAGGTCAGACTAAAAGGGTGCATACTTCAATGATTCATTAAAGAAAAAAATCTTGAAACGGCAAACTAAACCATAAAGACAGAGCAAATCAGTGCTTTCCTTGAGATGAGAGGTATGAAGAGATGGATTTTAAAGGGGCACAAGAAATCTCTTCAAAATCACTTCAAAAGTAACTAGTGTATATCTTGATTATGGCAATCGTTTCTTACATATATATGTTCTTAGGAAAATCATTAGGTTGTGCACTTTAAATGTATGTAATTTATTATAAATCAATTATACTTCAATAAAGCTATAGAAAATAACCAAACATAACAATTTCATGTGGTTCAACCTATTATCATCTCCATTTCACAGAACAAGAACCAAAAAGACTGGAAAATAAAATACTTCTCTTGGGGCACCTGGGTGGCTCAGTTGGTTAAGGTACTGACTCTAGATTTCAGCTTAAGTCATGCTCTCGCATTTCATGGGTTCAAGCCCCACATGGGGCTCTCGGCCAACAGTGAAGAGCCTGCTCGGGATTCTCTCTCTCAGCATTTTTAACATATGCTTGCTTGCTCATTCTCTTTCTCTCAAAACAAATAAACTTAAAAAAATAAAATTAAAAAAGGATACTTTCCTAAGTCAAAAAGCTGGTAAGTTATAGGGATAGGATTTGAAGCTATAGAATATCTCCAGAACCGGAAATATTTACACACTATCTCATACTACTTCTTTATGTGTTTGATTACTATTTATATTTATTTCTTCAAGATTTTTCCTTTTTAAATTATTTTAATGTTTTTTTAATTTATTTCTGAGAGAGAGAGAGACAGTGTGAGCAGGGGAGAGTCAGAGAGAGAGGGAGACACAGAATCTGAAGCAGGCTCCAGGCTTTGAGCTAGCTGTCAGCACAGAGCCCAACGCAGGGCTCAAACCCAGGAACCGTGAGATCATGACCTGAGCCAAAGTCAGATGCTTAACTGACTGAGCCACCCAGGCGCCCCAAGATTTTATTTTTTAAAGTAATCTCTACATTCAATAAGGGGCTCAAATTCACAACCCTGAGGTCAAGAATCACAGGTTCCACTGACTGAGCCAGCCAGGTGCCCCTGGTTTGATGAAGCAAAAACTCCTTTAAAAAAGAGTTATAACATTGACCCTTGTTTACCCAGAGCAAGAACATAAAAAATATTCAGTAAGAATCTGTACAATTAACTAGTGTCAAAGATGAATGTTTTGGAGAGAAGCTTTATAGACTAAGTGTTACTAAATCAAGTCAATAACTTGTGCCAGTTGGATTATGAGGACTACGAAAAACTGAGTTTAACATCCATAGAGGCAAAGACCAGGTTAAGTAGCATGATGGAGCTACATCCTGGAAAAATATTTGTCCAGCCTCTCAAGTACAGTAAGTAAGAAAATGAAACCAATTTTCAAAGAACAGTCTTGTGCTAGTTCACTGTGGCGTGGATATTCATGCTGCACAGTGCTTTTAGAAAATGTAACCTGAAAGTACCTAGGATTTTCAAGCAATAATTTGAAGGTCCCACCATGTTCAGAACACAACTTTTACATATAAATGTAACCTGAGCAATATTGCATAACACAACATTTCAATTATTTGATATAAAACAATTCATTAGACAAATGATAAAGGTTTTGTACTCTGGAATTCTTAGGCTAATAAATATCCATATATCATAAGATTTATGAGGGTTAAGTTATAGCATCATGTGAAAAGAGAGAATTAAAAATCTTAAAAATATACTTAGCAGTTTTATTCAAAAGCAAAAGTATTATCCTTGAGATACAGGAGTTCCCTTGTTATTATTAACAATCTCCAACCATTCTCACCATCTTACTTAATTATCCTTTCCTTTAAATCAACTTAATTTTATTTTCCTCTCATTTTGTCTTTTTCATAATTAATATACAAATACCTACTGGGATACAAATAACCCCAAAATACTCTGCTTGTGAAACTCACAAATTATTAAATGTAATTTTAATTATGATTAACTAGCATGGGTAAAATATTCATCACAATGAGAATATGATAATACAATTACTAAAAAACTCTATTTGACTCAGGTATTTATCTGTCACCATGCATATATCTCTAAAGCCTGGTTACTCATCAAAATATCGTTAAGTAATTTTAGCAATTTTCAGTGAACATGAAAGAAGAAACTCCAAATGCCATGCCTCTGATCTGCTGCCTATCCTCTATCTCCAGGTGAGTTTTAGTCATTTGCAAGTAATGTAATTATGTATTTATTATAAGTGTATATAAAGAACTATGAACATGATACATGTCAAATTTGAAGATGGGGGTGGGGGGCGCCTGGGTGGCTCAATCGGTTAAGCGTCCGACTTCGGCTCAGGTCATGATCTCACGGTTTGTGGGTTTGAGCCCCACGTCTCAGAGCCTGGAGACTGCTTCAGATTCTGTATCTCTCTCTCTCTCTCTCTCTCTCTGACCCTACCCCGCTCACGCTGTCTCTCTCTCTCCCTCTCTCAGGAAGAAATAAAACATTAAAAATTAAAAAGATATATATATATATGAAGATGTGGGGGTAAAATGACTTCTTGGAAATTTTCAAAGGAACTATTTCCACAATTATTAGACCCCTACGTTTGATGCACATAGAAAATGGGCTGTGACTGGGGAGAAATATTTATTGAGAATAACTTCCAATCTCTGCACACTACAGAGTACAGTAGGCCTCCTCTTTACCTCCAACTCAGGAATGGTTCAAATGACCCCTGTAACTCTGCAGAGGAAGACAGAGAGACCCTGTCCTTGACTCAGGCTGGCAAAAGCTAACGTGGGCTGTGACAGCCTAAGAGAGATGGCTGCATTAGAATAGGGGTGCAAGTCTGGCTTTTGCATCAGGACAAGGCTCAGGTCAGTATTCCCGCTACACCAGATTCGGCCACACAAGAAACAGTTAGTATACAGATCAGAAGTTCCCACCACCCCATCCTCAGGTTTGATTAATTTGCAGAGTAACTCACAGAACTGAGGTAAACATTTTACTTACTAGATTACCAATTCATTATAAAAGAATATAACTCCGGAACAGCCTGATGGAAGAGATGCACAGGACAAAGTATGGGATACGGGGCGTAGAGCCTCTCGGCTTCCCAGGAGCACCATTTCCCCTACATTTCCATGTGTTCACCAGCCCAGCAATCTGAACCTCATCATTCTGGGGTTTTTATGGGGGCTTTGTTACATGGACATGATTAATTAATCACTGACCACTGGCAATTGAATCAAACTCTAGCCCCTCTACCTTCTTTGTTCTGACTCAAAGTTCCAACCTTTTAATCAAGGGTTGGTTCCCCTGGCAACCAGCCCCTGTGTGTAGGGTCCTCCTTGGTATTTTAAGGTGCTTTCCAAATTCTCATTCACATAAACTCAGATGTAGTTGAAAATTATAAATATTGAGACCAATTTATTTTGAAAATATAAATATTTTTAGGAAAGACACTATTTGGGGACTCAAGGAAGAAGACACTAAGATTATACATATATATTTGGGCAAATTTCTATGAAGAAAAAGAGTTGGAGCCAGAGAGGGCTGGGAGAGCCTTCAGACTTGAAAGCAAGCTGTTATGCCTGTCTCCCTGAAGCAGCCCGGGTGAAAAGTCTCTCAGCCTGCAGAACATCTCTAAGTTTTTTCCAGAGAGATGAAAGATCTTAGAGTCAAAGTTGCCTATTAGGGCAGCCTTATATCTTGCATAAGAATAGGATATCTGTTGGGTGCAGCATTGGCTATGAGCAGCCTATGGAAATCAGTGGTGGATTCAAAAGGGCTACAAGTGGTGACCATCAGAACACAAAGCTGTTTGCTAGTAAGGGATATGAATGCCACATTTTTATAACCATCAAAGTCACATACTTGCTTGAATTTTCACGGGGGCAACAGGAAGTAATTCACACCAAAAAGATGTTAAAGGAATGGTGGGAGATAAAATGCTAAGGTATTTTTATTATATCAGGAGACACGTGTGATGTAAATACCTGTGGCCTAGACAGCCCAGCGTACCTCAGCACCCTGTGGTCACTATTTCATTTAACAGGAAAATGAAAGGACTCGAGACCCATTCCACATAATAGCTATGTGCTATAGGTTTTAATGTGTTATCTACTCCCTCTGCCCACCTCACGCCCACCTTGTAAAGTAATAAAAATCGGTCTCTTTGATTTAGTGAAAATGATTTGCTGCATGTGTGCTCCTGAGTTATTACATCCTCGCACTGTCCTGTGGCTTCCATCCTTGTTTCCAGAGGTTCCTAGGACATGATGACATACAGTAAGCTACAAGAGCAATTTCTTTTCAAATGTTTGAATGTATGTCTCTGGGAGTTGCTGCTTAATTAGTCAATGCAATGAGAGAAGCGTTCAGTATTTCTAAATTTGTAGATTTGTTTGGAAAACATGGCGACGGCTGCATAACCAAGCTTCGTGTTTGCCACAGCACATCTATGACTTGATGATGAAAATTGCAATAATTCGTCCCTACCTCATGTCATACCATAAAACTGGATCCGGACCACAGGTTATAGATCAAAGCAGAAGAAACCTTTTTTCTTCCCCCCAGCAGTCCCTCTACTTTGCTTTCCTTCTTGACTGACCTTCCTGTTTTCTTCCTTCAAGCTCCATCTGCCTTTTAATTAAGAGTCAGAATGAACCTTTGAACTATGAACATCTAAAAGGCTTTTTAATTCTAACTCATTTGTTTCCAGAGGTGAGGTTTTCTTTTTTTCTTTTCTTTTTTTTTTTTAAGTAATGAATGCCATTTTCTGTAGTTTGAATTAATCCTCTGGGCCAAAGGCCGGGCCTGGTGCCAGTGGATGGAGTTTCCAGGTTTCCAGGCAGGCAAACAGGGCACAGTTGGAGCCCGCAGGGTGTGCGGTGTAAGGTGTGAGCGGCAGGCGAGGCCAGTGCCGTGGGTCCCCGCAGAAAGCTGAGCCCCGCGGGCAGCTCATAAAACGGCAGAATCAGGCCCCAGTCTCTACAGCCTGAACACTCTTCCCAGAGGAAGCTCTGGAAAACCGGGAGTTCTACAGGATCCGGAGAAGAATCCCGGGATGAGGAATCACCGAGGTGCCCCCTAGCTCCGGAGTCCTTCCCTTCCAGGCTCATTTGTAAGGAGTCTGGCTAACGCGCCCTATCCCGCAACACCAATCCTGCTGACGCCTACCCCGCGACCCCCCCCAACCCCTACACACGTTACCCCACAATCAGACTCACAGTGCAACAGCTCCTCGTCCCAGAGGCCCAGCAAGGACCGTGCCCGAAACACTGCGCGAAAGGCCGCACCTGAGGCCAAACCAGGAGGTGAACGGCGCATGCCTGGAGTGCAAAGCTGCAGCCCTCTCGGAGGCCAGTGGGGGCCGGGAGAGGACAGGGGCTTCCAGGTGCAACCCGGGGGCCACAATTTGACACCTGACAAGGTCGAAAGATGTAGCAATACTAGCGTCCTCTAACTGAATATCTGCGGAGCCATCTCTTTTCCCTAGCAGCTGTGAAGTGCCCAAAATTGGTCGCAAGTGACCACCATTGCCTGTTATGGGAGCCTTTTACTTGAAGAGCAGCTGCAGGACATTAGTCTCTCTTTTTGGCTCAGCCCATCAGCACCCGACGGAGGGGGGGGGAGGGGGGAGCTGGATCCTTCACTTTTTTTTTTTTTTCCTTTGGCTTGTGAAGCTTTAGTTGCTTCAAAACCTTAGAGAGAGTCCTAGTCTAGGGTAGAAGGTGGCCTCAACCTCCAGAGTGGCTCTGAAATTACACCTTACTCAGGCAGGACAAACCAGACTTCCTTCTCCCCAGCATGGAATGCAAGCTTGAGGTCAAGGCTTGACTGTGGAGGAGACTTTTGGCCTCCAAATGCTCACCCCAGAAGGAAAGACTTGGGCCACTATTTTGGAAGATCAAAGCCTAGGGCTCCCCAGCTTTCTTTCACCCTGAAAGAGGGTCAGGGAAGTGCCAGCAGCTCTTTGCAAGCAAACATCCATTTCTCCGTCTGGCTGCAGGGAGGAGGGACAGAAGACAAGAGGAGGCCTTCTGTCACCGTTGGTTGTGCCAGGTCCTTGAGGTGGCTGGGCTCGGGCAAGAGATGGGGGACAGCTGTCCGGCCTGGGCCTTCTCAGGCCAAGATGGGAATGGGGGCCACTTTAGGATGGTGAGAAGTTGGTGTGTTTGTTTTAAAGTTTATTTTCTTTCACTTCTTTTTTTTTTTTTACAAATAGTTTATTGTCAAATTAGTTTCTACATAACACTCAGTGCTCATCCCCAAAGTGCCCTCCTCCATGCCCATCCCCCCTCCCCCCCACATCCATCAGTCCTCAGTTTTTGTCAGCATTCAAGAGTCTCTCATGGTTTGCCTCTCTCCCTTTACCCCACCATTTCCGCCCTTCTTCTCCCCCTTGTTCCTTTCACTTCTTAAATAAACATACACACACACACACACACCAATGTTTTTGTGGAGTTGGAGATGGGGTGGATCAGTGGGCACTGGCTTCCCAGCATCACTCCTCATCAAAGTTCTGACTCAGGAGGAAATTGGAAGCCAAATCCTTTTTTTTCCCCGAAGATAAATAGACCTGAATCAACAGATTCCCTAAGAAGCAAGAAGCGTGGGGCCTTTAACAGCCTTATAGCTTCTTTCTACTGTGACTTCACCTGGATGTAGTTCATCTCCAGAGCCTCCTCGTCTATGGACCTACCTCACTCTCCGCATCTGAGATTTCTGCCAGCTCCCCAGGGGTCTCATTTAGCTTCTGCATGAATTGCCCCTGTTGTTGGCTAATTGCTGCAAAAGCTGAGGGTTCTTCTAGCCCACAGCTGAATGAAGAGATAAGCACGGATTTTAACTCCCTACTGACATTCCACAGCAAAAAACAATTTCATAGAGTAAAAGGGTATAAATAAGCAATGAGCAGTTCTCAGGCAAGTATTTTTTTGTTTGTTTGCTCACTTACATAGGCAGGGATAGGATGATCTTTAGTGGGTAACATTTTATTCATACATTGTAACATATATTCTGACCAAACTTTTATGTAAAAGCTATGGCTCCAAGCACTGGGAGACAGCAGTGAAAAAAACAAAACAGCAGCAGCAAAACACAACTCTTACCTTTCTCTTATGCTTTACATTTGATTTGGGAAAAAGAAAGAAAATTTAAATTATGGAAAAAGTTCTTTGATGTTTAATATATATGTATATAACTTATACATATGCATACATATACATACATTTATTAACATGCTTATTAAACATTGACACTTTGGACTTTAGGAAACAAGTTTTAATGTCATTGGTTAGATTGATATTAGAAAAATATAAAACATTTGCCCAATAATTAATTAGGAGACTAGCTTTTACTATAACACAAGGTAGATAAAGCCATTGTAAAATTTGTGTTTGAAAACATTGCATACTTTTGTGCCATGGGGAAAGCTTATTAAAGCAAAATTAATTATTAATAATATATCTTGTTTGAAATAAAATACAGAGGGCTTCTTAAGGTTTTTGAACAAGGACACTGTTCATACACTAAAAAGAGGTAGTCTGAATTAAGGTCAGAGTATCTCCTGATTAGTGAATTTAATGAATATTATTTGGGTGAGTTTATATCTCAAGCTTTGAGTGCACAGAAGACTCTTTGCCCTATTTTTAAAATTAATTCAGTTTCAATTCAGTTCTCAGAAAACAGGATAGATAAATAACTGACATCTTGATAAGTCAGGGATAATGCCTAGAGTATAGCTTGCACATTTTATTTGTGGGCTTCATCAGTTCTTAATTTGCAACAGTAAATTTGACCATATTTTACTCAATAGAATATTGTGTTCAAATGTATCTACTCTAAGGGCATCAAAGAATGTTTATAATATAAATAGGAGATGAATTTTATTCAGCTAGGCATTCTCTTTAAGTGTGTTCAAATTTAAATCAGGATATCTCAGAATTAAATGAATAACAAAGTAAAAAATATAGGTTTCCCTGTCTCTCCACAAAGGGCCTGAGTGGCTGCCTGCACACCACAGAAATACTTTGATTACCCACAGACCTTTGCAAGTGTCCAAGGCACTAGCTCCTTATCTCACTCCGGCTTATTCTAAGGATGTAAAATTTGGTGCAGATTCCCTACTCATAATGCTTCAGAGTTATACCTTTTATCCCATGCTACAGCCCTTACTATGGGCCAAAGGTAAAAACAGCTATTATTGAACAGAGCTAGGGAACTCCCAAAGCAACAAAAGATGGTGTGACCATCAGAAAATCCATTAACTTAAAGCCTAAATATAAAAAATTTTGCTGCTAAACTTGTTTGAGATGTTGCCAGTAACATAAATGAGGAGGCTGGGGATGGCACCACCACTGCTGCTGCTGTGCTGTCACAGTCGGTTGCCAAGGAAGGCTTTGGGAAGGTTAGCAAAGATGCCAGCCCAGCGTAAACAAAGAGAGGTGTGATGTTATCTCTTGATGTTGTAATTGCCAAACTTAAGAAGCAGTCTCAACTTGTGACCAACCCGGAAGAAATTGCTCAAGTTCCAATGATTCCTGCAAATGGAGACAAAGAAATTGGTAACATGATTTCTGATGCATGAAGAAGGCGAGAACAAAGGGTGTTACCAGATTAAAGGATGGAAAAGTACTAAATGATGAAGTGGAGGTTATTGAAGGCATGAGGTTGCATTTCTCCATACTTTGTTAATACATCAAAAGATCAAAAATGTGAATTCCAAGATGCCTATGTTCTGTTGAGTGAAAAGAAAATTTCCAGCTTCCAGTAAATTGTATCTGCTTCTAAAATTGTGAATGCTCAACAGAAGCTGTTGGTCATAATCGTTGAAGATATTGATAGAGAAGGTCTAAGTACATCAGTTTGAATAGGCTAAAAGTTGGTCTTCAGGTTGTAATGGTCAAAACTCTTGGTTTTGGTGACAGTAGAACAAGATTAAAGACATGGCTATTGCTACTGGTAGTACTCTGTTGGGAGAAGGATGGACTAAATCTTAAAGATATTCAGACTCAGGACTGAGGAAAAGTTGGAGAAGTCATTGTGACCAAAGATGATGCTATGCTCTTGAAAGGAAAAGGTGGGAAGACTCAAATTGAAAGTTGTATTCAATGTCATCAAGCAGTTAGATATCACAACTAGTAAATATGAAAAGGAAAAAGTAAATGATCATCTGGCAAAATTCTCAGATGGAGTAGCTATGCTGAAATTTGGTGGGACAGATGGTGTTGACATGAATGGAAAGAAAGTTACAGATGTCCTTAATGCTACGAGCTGCTGTTGAAGAAAGCATAGTTCTAGGAGGGGTTTATGCTCAGCTTTGGAGCATATGTATTCCAGCTTTGGACTCAATAATTCCAGCTAATCAAGACCAAAAATCAACATAGAAATTATTAAAATAACACTCAAAATCCCTGAAATGACCATTGCTGAGAAGGCAGGTGTTGAAAGATCATTGATAATTGAGGAAATTATTTAAAGTTCCTCAGAAGTTAATGATGACACCAGGTTTGGAGATTATGTGAATATGATGGAAAAAGGAATCATGGATCCAACTATGGTTGAAAATACTGTTTTATTGGATGCTGCTGGAGTGGCCACTATAGCAGAAATTGTAGTTACAGAAATTCTCAAAGAGAAGGCTCCTAGAATAGGTGGAATGGCAGGTGGTGTATTCTAATTCCTAGAATAGTGCATGACCACTATTAATGAACTAAAAGAGGAAGCTCAAGGTAGTGCCCATCACCAATGTCCTCAGAGAAGTCAACTGAAGAAAATGACTAAAGAAAAGGCTGGCTGATGTTTAAGAAAATCTCTGTAATCATTATTTACTGGTTTCAGATGACAATAAATAATGGTTTACTGCTGTCATCTTCCATGCTGACAAATAATTTATTTTGCATTTTTTAATAAAAAGACATTTATACATACCTAATAACTGAGTGCAAAAGCCATGTTCCAATGTACTGCTTTCAACTAAAATCCCTGAGGCATTTTTACTACATTTAACTCTTCTGTTAAAATTAGGATTTTAACACTTGGTCTCACCACATGAGAAGAAACAGCCTTTCTGTGCAAAATAACAATGATTGTGTACAAGGTAGAGAAATATTCAATTTTGTGACAACACTTGGGTAATAAAAATTTGTTTCCAACTTTAAAAATTTTGATTTGTGAAGAAAATCATATCCGATTTTTGGCATAACAATAAATATTTCCATAATAAATATGAATTTTATTAGTAAATGGAATCAGTATTCCTGTTGTTTAAAATTGTGTATAACATGAAATGCAACATGAAATGCATTTTGGTAGGTTAAAACACTGGGAAATTATTTCTGTGTATGGTTACTGATTCTAGCAATTACTATGTCACTCATGTTGATTGCTAATGTAAAAATTGAAAACCTTTACCTCATATTTAGAGAAAAAGAAATTTTCATGCAGAAATAGAGAAGCCACATATGTACAATCCTCAATACAATTAATTTGCATATACTACAATGTTAGAGTCAAAATATTTTAATACTTTTAACACTTTAGGGCTATTTAGTCTCTATTATGCCAGTGGAAAATTTAAAACATAGTGTATTAGTCTTAGAAGAACTCAATTATTGAACCACCAGAATTCCTGCCACAACTTTTTTTCATTTTTATTCATTTTTAGTTTGTTAATAATTTTTCTAAATTAACTATCTAGAAACATGATATCAAGGAATGCTCCAGAACTGAAAAAGATATAATCCTTACCTTCCAGTATAAAAAAAATAGAAAAATCATAGAAAAATTTGCCTAAATGTCATATCTGAAGAAACTATATGAAAATATAAGAAAGGGAACTGATTTACACTGGTCCCTTTTTGTGAAAGTGTAAGAAGTCCAACTTAAATTATGTTAAGGGAAAAAAAAAAGCTTCCAGCTCATATTACTGCAAAGATTAAAACACAGACTAAAGATAGTCTGGATAAGGATGGATCTAGATGCATGAAAGAAACAAAACTATCTCAGTTCATAGTCCTCTTTGCTTTATTGTCAAACAGCCTAGTGCAATCTAATAGAAAATGTGAATCTTGAGGTTTGCTATCTCAAAGAGTTGATATGATTGGAAAATTCACATTACAAAGCAGATGATAGATAGATAGATAGATAGATAGATAGATAGATAGATAGATATGGAGAATACTTGAGCAGTAGTTGCATGTTAAAGATATGGTGTGTACACTCTTAGATGTGCAGTATAACAGTGGTTTAAGTCCAGTGTTAAAGTTAGTAGATGCTGCTTTAAGTACTAGTGTTCCTAAGCTGGATGATCTAGGGTAAATCATTTAGCCACTCAAAACTGGATTCTCAATGTGTCCAAAATGGTGATAACATGTCTTACAGGACACAGGTCTTGCCAAATAATAAAGGCTTGAATACTGTGTATCAATGTTATTGTCATTATCAACTTATTATAGAAACATTGCTTGAGGAAGCACGTCTTTTGCAAAGTGTAAAGTGTTGTACTGATGGAGACTGGAAGTCAGGAGGAGAGGTTATTTTATTCCCATAAGGATACTCTATGATCTCCTAAAACAGTGTATTTCCACAGAATTTCTATTGACACTCACCATCACATCTACTTACTTACCAGCATTTAAATCTCATACATATCAACTGGATCATTTCACTCAACATATAAACCTGGAGAAACATATATCTCCATTCTAAAAATTATTTTGAGGGGTGCCTGGGTGCCTCAGTCAGTTAAGAGTCTCATTCTTAATTTCAATTTAGGTCATGATTTCACAGTTTTAAGATTGAGCCCTGTGTTCTGCTCCATGCTGAGCATGTAGCCTGCTTAAGATTCTGTCTTTCTCTCCATCTGCCCCTCTCCCCCATCCTCTCTCTCAAAAAAAAAAAAAAAAAAAAAAAAAAAAAAAAAAAAAAAAAAAAAAAAAAAAAAAAAAAAAGGTTGAATACATCTCTTTGCAAATCAGAATATTTGTTCAAACTTAATATCGCCATTCACTCTACTTCCACTATGTTTTATTCCCATTCTGATAGTACTGTAATGTTTTCCTATACTCAGGTGAAACTATAATATTGTTAAGCTCTTGGTAGTGGAACTGTGAGGTTTTAAGCATACTCAGTTTTATTAAATAGCTATTTTGCCAAATAGTTATTCAAAGCAGTTGTTAACAATGTAATTTGTGTTTCTAGGACTAGTGGATAAGGGATTCTGATATTGTGTACTCTTTGCAGCCTTGATAGGGTTAAGTTTTTGTTTTATTTTGTTTGCTTGTTTGTGCGTGTTTATTTTTGGTCACAATAATAGAATGATAAACCACAATTTGAACTTTGGTGATTACTAGTATAATTGAAAGTTACTTTATATAATTATTTGTGTATTAATTTTTATTTTTTTCATTGATTTATTGAATATCTTCATATATTTTGAATATTAATTGCTTGTATGTATTCAAAATATTTTCTCTATATTTTGATACAAAGAATGTTTTAAAGAAATAAATCAACTTTATTAGCTTTTCCATAATGGCTTATTCTTTTTACCTTCTTGTTTTAAAAAACCTCCCTCCCCTGATATCACAATTTTTTTCTTATATGAATGCCTTTAAAACTTCTGAAGCTTTTCCTTTCTACTTAAAAATTTTAATCTGGGACACCTGAGTGGCTCAGTCATTTGAGTGTCTGACTCTTGATTTTGGCTCAGGACATGATCTCACAAAATGGGATAGAGCTCCCTTCAGGGTCTGTGCTGACAATGTGGAGCCTGCTTGGGACTCTCTCTCTCTCTCCCTCTCTCTCTCTCTCTCTCTCCCCCTGCCCCACTCACACTCTCTCTCTCTCAAATAAATAAACATTTTTTTAAATTAACCTACCTAGTGTTGATTTTAATATGGAATGTAACTTAAATTCTTTTTTTCTAGTTGACTATTTTTTGAGAAACCGTTTTGACTACTTCATCCTTTCTCCATCAAGAGTGTAATTCTTTAAGTTCCTCCTAATCCTCCTATACATGCAAACATAGGGTATCTGTCCTTCTCTGCCCGACTTATTTCTCTCAGCATAACACCCTCAGGTTCCAACTTAACAGAGGACCATGGGGGAGAAGAAGGGGGAAAATAGTGGGGGAGAGGGAGGGAAACAAACCGTGAGAGACTCTTGAATGCTGAGAACAAACTGAGGACTGATGGGGGTGGGGGAGAAGGGAAGGGTGGTGATGGGTATGGAGGAGGGCACTTGTGGGGATGAGCACTGGGTGTTATATGGAAACCAACTTGACAATAAACTATTTTTAAAAAAAAGAGTGTAATTCTTATCCAATATCCAGTGCACTCTCTATTGTATTCTGTTGACTTATTTTTCTGTATTTGGCCCTACTCTACATCTTCTGATATCTTATAACTTTAACTAGCAATAAATAATCCAATATAATGAAAAAATTTAAGATTAAAGAATAAATAAACAGAGCCTCAAGACTCAGAGAATTTTTGTAAAACATCAAGTACAAAACTATGTGTAATGGGAGTCCCAGAAAACTGGAGAAAGAGAAGAAACAGAAAAATACTGATTTAAAAACTGATTTAAAACTCCATAATTTGATAAAAGACATCAGTGTATATCTCCAAGAAGCTCAATAAAGACCAAATAGGATAACTGCAAAAATCCATACCTTTTATAGTCACAGCGGTGAAAGTCAAAAGTGAAAATCTTGAATGGCGAAAAAGAAAAATGATTCATCATGTATAGGGAAACATCAGTACGACTGAAAGCTATTTCATGTCAGAAATATTGGCAGACAGAAGGCAGTGGAAGAACATATTCAAAGTTCAGAAAGAGAAAACACAGTGTTCCTAACTTTTTGAGGTGATGGATATATTTATTACGTTGATTGTGGTGGTGGTTTCACAGGTATCTATATATGTCAAAACTTATAAAACCGTATACCTAAGGGGCACCTGGATGGCTCTATCAGTTAGGTGTCTGCTTTTGATTTTGGCTCAGGTCATGATCTTTTGATTAGTGAGATCAAGCCCTGCATCAGGCTCGACACTAACAGGGGGAAGCCTGATTGGGACTCTCTCTCTCTCTCTCCACCGGAACCCCTCCTACATATGTGCACATGCTCTCCTTTTCTCTCAAAATAAATAAACTTTTAAAAATATGTATACTTAAAATGGATGCAGTTTTTTTTATATATCAAGTATACCTCAATAAAGCTGTTAAAAATTTTATTCCCAGAAAAATAATACAGCAAATAGGAAAGTAATTAAAGGCCTTCCCAGAAAAACAAAGACTGTGAGAATTTCTTGTTAATAGATTTATATTATAAGAAATCCTTCAGGAAGTTCTTCAGGTTGAAATGCAGTAATACCATGTAATTAACAGGAAGATATGAAGAAGCACAGAATTGTTAAATATATGAATTACTTAAGTCTAGGTAAGTAGAGGCTGAAAATGGAAGTAGTAAATAGTTATGAATGAACATAAAGGCAACTCTTTGGGGTGGTGGTAATATTCTGAAACCAAACTGTCATGACGGTTGCATGCCTATATATATTTTCTGAAATAACTGAAATGTATACTTAAATAGATGAGTATTATAGAAGCTAAATTATACCTAAATAAAGCTATTTTTAAAGAATCAATCAACATAATCTATCATATTTACAGAATAAAGAAGCAAAACCAAATGACATCAACATATGCTTAAAAGCATTTGACATAACTCAATATGCATTAATGGTAAAAATCTCTTAGAAATTTAAGAAATTAAGAAATCTTAGAAATTTAAGAATGGAAGAAAATATCCTTAACCTGGCAAACAGCATCAACAAAAACCTACACCAAACCTCATACTTAAAAAACAGCTTCTTCCTTGTAATTTGAAACAGGTCATGGACATGTAGTATCATTCTTCTTATTTAAAATTTCACTACAAGTTCTATTCAATACCATAGGCAAAATAAATAAATAAAATAAAATGCATATAGATTTAAAAGGAAAAATTAAGACTGTTATATTCACAAAAGACGTGCTTGTTTACACAGAAAATACTAAGAAATGTACCCCAATGTTCCTAGCAATAAAAAACATTGTCCAGTTAACAGAATACAATACAAAATATTGTTTATATTTTTTCTATTTATTAGCAAAGATGAATTCAAAGCTTAAATGAAGAGTTACCTTTAAATTGCTCCAAAAGTTAGATATTTTGGTCAAAAATCTAACATATGTGCATTAGCACATTGAAAATTATACAAAACTGATAAAAGAAATAAAACACATAGGTAAATGGAGAGATATATCACACTCTTGGATTTGAAAGCTCGATGTAATGATGAAATTATGATGTTAATTCTCTCAAATTGTTCCATAGATTAAAGAAATCCCAATCAAATCCCAGCAGGATTTTGTGTATATATCTACTATCTGAGTCTAAGTTGTTTATGGACCACAAAGTTACTATTATAGCTAAAACGATTTTGAAAAAGGATAAAGCTGGAAGTCTCAATATCTGATTTTAACTATAACCATATTTAGCTACAGTAATCAAACTGTGAAGGGTGAGAAGGAGTCGGCATTGTAAGAATAGAGGTCCTTGGATTCCCCAGGGAAAAGATTTTGGTGAGATTTGCTCTCAAAAAAAAAAAGACAGCCAGAGGAAAATAGCAAGCACAAAGCAGTTTATTAAAGAGAAAGTACACTTTCGAGGTGGGGGAGCCGGTAGGTTCTGTGAGGTAGAACAGACGCCTAGCATGTTTTGGAACTGGATTATTACTGGGTCTCTCTGGGCTAGAACTTCCAGTGGGGTGGTCTCTAAAGGAGGTTGCTGCTATTCCTTTGGGAAACCTGTCCTACAGGTGGGACGGGGTAGTTTTTGATGCTACAAGCTTTTTAGCAGGGAAGTCAAGCAGCCTTTCTCCATCTGGTGGGGCTGCTCCCACCATGCAGACGCATTCCAGTGGGTCTAGGGATTCCCTTGGGGGCAGAGCTGGAAGAGGATAGAGCATGTTCTGCGCCCGAAGCTCTTGGTCTGTCATGCCCAAGGTCTCGGAAGCCACAAGGTCAGAATGTTGGGCTCATGGACCAACACTTACAGTGTGTTGCTTATTTATCATCAATAGCATTGCCATCAGCTCACAACTCTATCATTCCCCTTCAAGGACTTGAGACTCTTCCTCAGACCTTCCTTCCACTGCTCCTGTCTAAGTTTCTACCTAACAAAACTAGTGTAATCTTTGTGAGAGGATAGGCATACAGATAAGTAAAATAGAATAGAATCCAGAAATAGACACATTGAAACTAGCCAATTGATTTTGACAAAGGTGCAAAGATAATTCCATGGAGAAAGGATAGTCTTTGCAACAAATAATGGCATAACAACTGAATATCAATATACAAAAAACAACTGAACATGATCTCTTCCTTTATAGAGGAGAAAACTCTTTTCCTCCATCCATCTTAAATTACCGAGCTGGAGCCCTATACAGGAGACTGGCTAAAGACAGATTAATGACAGAAAAACAAAGAGAAGTTTAAAAACACATGCATGGCACTTAGAAGTGAGAATACCTATAGATGAGTAACTCAAAATTTGGTTAGAATTTGGGTACTTAGATCATCTTAGGCTAAACAAAAGAGAGAGAGAAAGAGAAAGAAAGAGAGAGACTGAGATTTGGGGCTTCTGGGCAAAAAAGGCAATTTATGGGAAGGTGACCAGAAAATAATGATAAACAGGAGTTGTTTAGTAAGGTGTGTTTTGCAGTTTTAAGTCAGCATTTCTCCATAGAAAAGAGTTGTTAAGAGTCTTCCTCTTCCTGATAGGTATTTCTATAAATGGAAATTCATTTCATAAATGTAAATTTCTCTAAAAAAGAAAATTTGTTCACTGTTTCCAGAGTTTTTCTTATGTCTGGTAGTTCTCAGTAGCCTTTAATTCAAAATAATCTTTATGCCAAAGAGGCATGTAAAATGATAATATTTTTTACAAGAAAGCTTATGAGAAAATCCTCATGACCTCAGATTAACCCAACTGCTCTTTGTTAAAACATCAAAAGCATGATTTAAAAAAAATTGATAATTGGGCTTAATCAAAATTAAAAATTTTGCTCTGGGAAAGATATTGTTAATAGAATACATAGATAAGCTAAACACTGAAGAAAACATTTTCTCCAAGTCTGTTGAAGGACAATGTGTAAAATATTTGAATGAATTTGAATATTTGAATAATAATTTACCACTGAAGATATACTGATGGCTAATATGCACAATAAATGATGCTCAACATCATTAGCCATGGAAAAGTACAAATTAAAAACTCAAGGCAATAACCTTAATGGGTGATAGGTATTAAGGAGAGCACTTGTGATGATCACTGGTATTTATATTTAAGTGATAAATCACTAAATTCTATATCTGAAACCAATTTTACCATATATGTTAACTAACTAGAACTTAAATAAAACCTGAAATAAAAAGATATAACTACTGCATAACTATTTGAGTGGCTAATTTTATTTTTTAAATAACAATAGTAAGCATTGAGGATCTGAGCAAATGTGACTCTCATTCATTGTGAGAGGGAATGCAAAATCATATTTTTTATAAGCCTAAATATACTCTTAAATATACTCCAGCTACTCCATTCCCAGGTGTTTTATTCAGAGAAATAAAAACTTCTGTTGACAAAATAACCTGCATGTGAATGTTTGTAGCAGTGTAATTTATAATTGTCAAAAACTACAAACAGATGTCCTAGGGAAGCTCTCACACAATGGTGCGCTGCTCAGTAATAAAAAGGAAATGCTCTTACATGCAGCAATGTAGATTAGTCTCAAATGTATCATGCTTCCCGAAAGAACCCAAAATCAAAAGGTTACATACTGTATCACACTGTGTGATTTTATTTATTTGACATTCTGGGAAAGTCAAAGCTATCAGGAAGAAAAATAATTAGTGGTGGAAAGAGATACGGGGAGAAATTGCGGAAAACAGAATTTTTTTGTGGTAAAAGAAGGTATTCCGGTTATGGTTGTGATTACCTATTTCTACAAATTTCTCAAAAGTCACTCAATGTGTATATATACATTCATATCAGTTCAAAATTGAGACACGTGATATAGATATATACATAGATATCTGCATGCGTATATATTCCACCATAAATTTTATGTGTGTGCATATGTGTATTTTTCTAAGTAAGCTAGTGACTTCAATTTCAATTGAAGTCCTATGTTTTCTTATGGTATCTATTTTTCTACTTACTTCCTGAGATATTAATTATTTCTCTCAGCTTATGTAATAATCTCTTAAATATATTTGAGATAAGTTTTAAAAACTTATGTAAATATAGCAAATAATTACAGAATAATTCTGCAATTATACTAAATGGCAGCATGACAAAAGATACTCAGGTATTATAAAAGCATGAATTTGAAAAATATGAGTACTAAGATTTACTAAGATGTTGTTTGATATCAATTTAACATATTTCTTTAAGTTTATTTATTTGTGTGTGTGTGTGTGTGTGTGTCTGTGAGAGAGAGAGAGAGAGAGAGAGAGAGAGAGAGAATAAGCTGGGGAGGGGCAGAGAGAAGGTGAGACAGTATCCCATGCAGGTTCTGTGCTGTCAGAGCAGAACACAATGCGGGGCTCTAACTTAAAAAACCATGAGATCATGACCTGAGCTGAGATCAAGAGTCAGACGCTTATGGGCTGTGTCCCTCAGTTTAACATATTTCTAATCTTTAAGTCCAACTTTTTCGATCACATTTAGAATTAAAGGAAACCATCATAAAACATCGGCATATGTGAATATGCCATAGTTGATTAAGAAAAAATATTTAAATATTTAGTTAAATGATTATTTTAAGATATTAAAATATAGACTCATAATTATCTCATTTGGTCACAAGCTACATCTGGTTGATTTTCATCTGCTTTGATCACTTATTACAATTAGTAGTAATTAATGATTTTAATTAAATTAAACAGACCATTTAGAAATTTTATGTGTCAGTAGTAATTCTTCTAATAAAAGTCATAAGCATATGCCTAAATATTCATACTTATTAAGATGTTTTTGAATGTTACAATAATTGTAAAACACCTACAATCCACCATTGAAAAAATTAGCATTTTTCTGAAGCATTTGCAATTTACCCTAGAGCACAAAGCTAGGTCTTCACTAATTGGACTACTGGAATGAAAACACATTTATTCAAATGAGAATAAATAAAACAAACTCGGCATGATTATTTAATATATATACTAGCTAAGTAATAATTCACAATAAAGATGTAATGCTTCTGAAGTTGTTGGCTCATTATTCTGTCAGGGAATGAGAATAATGGCTGTTGACAATTTCTTATACATGTCATTATATTCTAACTTCAAATATTTAAAATCCTTTCCAGACTACCAAATCCATTGGTTCATTCACCAAATTCTCTAGCTTTCAAGTTCACAGAAGGTATTCTTTGTATATGCCAAATTTTCAAGTCCTTTAATTTGTTGTTCTCTTATGTTACTTATGGGCATTGACCCTTCACCCTTCTATGTACAACCTCAAACTATGTTGCTTGAGTAGGTCAAGAAGTATTAAATAGGAAGAATACATAGTGAACACTATGTGGATCTTTAGAGTACAACAAGTGTTTAGAATGAAAGAAAGGCATAAAAGAGTGGGTTTGAAAATTTAGGTATCAATGTTATGAGGAAACTGACCACCATAGTTTTTTTTTTTTAATGCTTATTTTTGAGAGAGAGATCAAGGGAGAGGCATAGAGAGAGAGGGAGATCCAGAATCCAAAGCAGGCTCCAGATTCTGAGCAGTCAGCACAGAGCTTCATGTGGGGCTTGAACTCACAAACCGCAATATCATGACCAGAGATGAAGTCGAACACTCAACTGACTGAGCCACCCAGGTGCCCCCGACCACTATAGTTTTAAGGCAAAATATTAATGAAATAAACACACTTTGGGACTACCTATGTAAAACAGATATCAAACTAGTTGTCTATAAGACAGACTTTCCTATAGCCATGTTCCACTTAAAATGAAAAGTAAATATCTCCTGGAACATGCACTCTTCATCAGTGAAACTGCACCTCTATCATCTTACATCCTTCCATTTCACACATTTTCCATTAGTGTCTACTTTCTGTAAGAATATGAGTTTGAAACCCCTGTAAACCATACCAACTGATTGAAAAGAAACAAGATGATGCCTGTGCTATGAGACAAGTCACTTTCTTCCTTTATAATCTGGAAGCTTGCTGGTAGTGACAATAACTTTAGTTACTTTGTATTTAATATTTGAAAGGCTAAAGGTGTTTTTACTTATCTCTCATTTATTTTTCATGACGGCATTGTATATAAAGAGTTATAAATGATCCTTGTCCAGATTTGGTAGCAAACAATCAGAGGGATTATATGACATTTCCAAGGTCACATAGCTATAGTTCAGGACTCTGGCATATTAATATTTTTTTAATGTTTGTTTATTTTGAGAGAGAGAAAAAGAATGTGAGTGGGGAAGGGGCAGAGAGAGAGGGTCTATGCAGAATCTGAAGCAGGGTCCAGGCTCTGAGCTGTCAGCACAGAGCCAGACACGGAACTCAAACCCATGAAACATGAGATCATTACTTGAGCTGAAGTCAGATGCTTAACCTACTGAGCCACTCAAGTGTCCCAGGACTCCAGCATTCTAAAACCAAGCAATAGAATAAAGAAGTTATAATAAAATGACAAACACTCCAAATGATAAACACTAGAAAAAATATACTCTCTCTATAGCTATGTTAAAAATTATTTTCTATATTTATATAACCCATCCCTTATGGAACAGTTTTAACAACTATCAAGACAATGCCTTGGTGGTCAGGCTCAATCACAAATGTAACCAAATAAGAACTGTTAGGCTTCTGATCAAGGTAGCAATTTGAGTTTCTACTCTAAACATGTAAATGTGGAATATAAAATATTTAAAAGGAAAAATAATCAAAATGATATGAATGAGATTAAAAGTTGATACATCTGTGTATGGACAAGAAACATATCAGGAAGACACATGCATGAGTAGAGTTTAAAACACAGAATTCGGGGGTCGCCTGGGTGGCTTAGTCGGTTAAGCGTCCGACTTTCGCTTATGTCATGATCTCGTGGTTCCTGGGTTCGAGCCCCGCGTCGGGCTCTGTGCTGACTGCCGGCTCAGAGCCTGGAGCCTGTTTCAGAGTCTGTGACTCCCTCTCTCTCTGACCCTCCCCTGCTCACACTGTCTCTCTCTAGCTCTCTCCTAGAAATAAATAAAAATAAATAAATAAAACACAGAATTCGGGTCCAGGATGAATCAGTGCTGACCAGGAATCCATCTTTAACTGAATGCATATCCAAAATTCTGCGATATCTCTGTCTCTCTGTTTCTGTCTCTCTCTCTCTCTCACACACACACACACACACACACACACACACACACACACACACAATTGTATATCTAGATCTAGATTGTATATCAGGGGTAAAGTAATAATTAAAGCCAGGTGGACAGATAAGAGGTTCATCTGTTCAAAGCTTATTTGTGTAAGCTAAAATTTTTTATCAGTAGTTGAGTTGTTTCTGAAGACATGGATATCTATGTCTTCAGATACCTCAGTAAAACATCTCAGTGTAAGACAAACTTAGGACCAACTGACTTTGAGGGTGATGCGGCTAAACTCAGGCTGCCTGAGTTGCATATCAGAAAAAATGAAAGTTTCTATGTGGGAAGCACTAGAAGAGGGATACATTGTGTTTATATATGTATAATTTCATTACATCATTTATGAATATCAGTTTCCTCTTAATTTCATCAGAGTTTTCATGCTGTTATCAATAAAATATTTCATCTGATGTATCTTTCCATTAAATTATAAATTAAGGTATAATAATATCTTCCTATATTTCAACATAGTTATTGCATTTTTTATTTAAAATGACCAATGAGGAAAAAATTAAAAAAATAAAATAAAATAAAATAATCAATGAGGGCGCAACCAGTGGCGGCAGGCCTGAAGCTGCTAAGATCCCTGCACGTGGTGTGCGGAGGCCTCTGATTCCAGGTTGTATCCCTTCTTGACGCCAGCAGATATGAGGCTGCGACACTTCCCCCACCCCCTACTTAACCCCCAGCAGCAGGGAACCAGGGACCAGCGGGACTATTGCGGGCGGTATAAATAAAGCCCATGGACTGGGACCTGGAAAAGAGGCAGGGCGTGGGGCATAGAACTCAGCCCACCTTGGCTACGTCCTCAGCACAGGGAGATCGGACCCAAAGGAGTGATTTACAATGCTTGGTTGAAAAGGGACTGGGGCAACACCATTTTTCTCCTCACAACCACCAAGGTGGGGCCTCAGGGAGTGGCCAGTGGGACACAGTGGAGGCGAGACCTCCCTACACCAAACCACGCCCATCACCCCCAGAGAGCTCTTTTGTTGCTGTTGTTTTTATCCGAGCCTGGTTTTGCCTGTTTATTGGTTTTGTCTCTGCATGTGTACCTTTGTTCCCTGTGTGGTTGTCTATTTTCTTTTTCCAGGGCTACCTCAAGAAACAAGACAAGGTATACATGGTGGAGCAACACAAATAACGCTATGAGTAGGGAAACAAAATAACCAAATTTTGAACAAGAGAAACCAAGAGACACCATTCAAAGAACACTTCCTGAACTGACAGGCCCTGAACAGTTAAACAGTCCTCTTTGATACAGCAGACTCGCAGGGGCAGAGTGTACAACAAGCTTTTTAAAATTAACAAGAGATAGAAAACTAACCAAAATGACAGAATGGAAGAACTCTCTTACAAAGTAATTCCAGAAAGAACTGACAGCTAAAGCTGTCAAAACTGTAGCTGTTAGCTACTCAAAACAGATACAAGAAAATAACTGAACAAGAATTTAGAACAATAGTCATAAAATTAATCGCTGGGCTTGAAAAAAGCATGAAATATCAGAGAATCTATTGCTACAAACACTATGGAGCTCAAAAATAGTTCTGATTAATTTAAACATGCTATAAATGAGATACATAATAAAAGGGAGGCGTCCAATGCATTGATTGAAGAGGCAGAAGGGAGAATAAGTGATTTAGAAGACACAATTACAGAAAAAGAAGAAGCTAAGAAAAAGAGAGATAAACTGATTCAGGAACATGAAAGAATAGTTCGAGAGCTCAGCTATACAATCAAAAGGAAAAATATCCATATCATAGAAATCCCAGAAGAGGAAGAGAGGGAAAGGTGCCAAAGGAGTCCTTGAACAAATTATAGCAGAAAACTTCCCCAACCTGGGGAAGGAAGTAGATGTTGAAATTCAAGAGGTACAGAGAAATATCTTCAGATGTAACTTAAATAGATTTTCTGCACGACATATAGTGAAACTGCCAAAATATAAGGACAAAGAGAGAATTTTGAAAGCAGCTAGGGAGAAAAGAACCCTAACATACAAAGGGAAACCTATCAGAGTGGTGACAGACCTATATACTGAAACTTGGCAGGCCAGAAAGGAATGGCAGGAGATCTTCAATGAGATGAACAGAAAAAATATGCAGCCAAGAATCCTCTAACCAGCAAGCCTGTCATTCAGAATAGAAGGAGAGATAAAAGTCTTTCCAAATAAACAAAAATTGAAAGAATTTGTCACCACTAAGCCAGCCCTACAAGAAATCCTGAGGGGGACTCTCTGAGGGAAAGGTTGCAAGGAATGCAAGATACTAGAGACACCACCAAAAGCATGAATCTCACAAATGACACAATGACTCTAAACCCATATATTTCAATAATAACACTGAATGTAAATGGGTTGAGTGCTCCAAACAAAAAACATAGGGTAGCAGAATGGATAAAAAACAAAATCCATCTATTTGCTGTCTACAAGAAACTCATTTTAGACAGGAAGTCACCTTCAGATTGAAAGTAAGAGGATGGAGAAATATATATCATGCTACTGGAAGTAAAAAGAAAGCTGGAGTACATATACTTATATCAGACAAACTGGGCATAAAATTAAAGACAGTAACAAGAGATGAAGAAGGGCATTATATAATAATTAAAGAGTCTATCCATCAGGAAGAGCTAACAATTATAAATGTCTACGCACTGAATATGGGAGCACCTTAAATATATAAAACGATTAATCACGAAGAGAAACAATCTTATAGATAAGAATGTGCTAATAGCAGGGGACTTTAATACTCCACTTACAGCAATGGAAAGAACAACTAGACAGAAAATCACTAAAGAAACAATAGACTTGAATCGCACATTAGACCAGATAGTTCTGATAGATATATATAGAACTCTACATCCTGAGGCCATGGAATTCACTTTCTTCTCAAGTGCTCATGGCACATTCTCCAAGATTGATCATATACTGGGACATAAAGCAGCCCTCAATAAATATAAAAGAATTGAGATCATACCATGCACACTTTCAGATCACAATGCTATGAAACTTGAAATCAATCACAGGAAGAAGTCTGGGAAAACTCCAAAAACATGGAGGTTAAAGAACACTCTACTAAAGAACGAATGGGCCAATCAGGCAATTAGAGAGGAAATTTAAAAATATATGGAAACAAATGAAATTGAAAATACAACAATCCAATCTCTATGTGATGTGGCAAAGGAAGTCCTAAGGGGAAAGTACATTGCACTCCAGGCCTATTTCAAGAAATTAGAAAAAGCACAAGTGCAAAATCTAACAGCTCACCTAAAGGAACTAGAGGGAGACAACAAGAGCACTCCAAACCCAGTAGGAGAAAAGAAATAATAAAAATCAGGGCAGAAATAAACAATATAGACACCAAAGAAACAGTTGAACAGATCAATGAAACCAAGAGTTGGTTTTTTGAACAAATAAACAACATTGACAAACCTCTATCCAGGCTTCTCAAAAAGAAAAGAGCACTCAAATAGACAAAATATGAATGAAAACGGACTGATTACAACCAATTCCTCAGAAATACGAGCAATTATCAGGGAATACTATGAAAAATTACATGCCAACAAATTGGACAACTTACAAGAAATGGATAAATTCCTAAACACACACCCACTAACAAAATTCACACAGGAAGAGATAGGAAATCTGAACAGACCATAACTAGAGAGAGACCATGAGAACATGACCTGAGCCTAAGTCAAGAATCAGATGCTTAAACCCTCCTACACTGTTGGTGGGAATGTAAACTGGTACAGCCCCTCTGGAAAACAGTGTGGAGGTTCCTCAAAAAATTAACAATAGAACTCCCCTAAGACCCAGCAATAGCACTGCTAGGAATTTACCCAAGGGATACACGAGTGCTGATGCATAGGAGCACATGAACACCAATGTTCATAGCAGCACTCTCAACAATAGCAAAAACATGGAAAAAGCATAAGTGTCCATCAACGGAAGAATGGATCAAGAAGATGTGGTTTATCTATACCATGGAATACTACATGGCAATGAGAAACAATGAAATCTGGCCATGTGTAGCAACATGGATGGACCTTGAGGGTGTTATGCTGAGCGAAATAAGCCAGAGAAGGACAGATACCCTATGTTTGCATGTATAGGAGAATTAGGAGGAACCTAATGGAGGACCATGGGGAGAAGAAGAGGGAAAATAGTTGGGAAGAGGGAGGGAGGCAAACCATGAGAGACTCTTGAATGCCAAGAACCAACTGAGGGCTGATGGGGAGGGAGGGGAAGGGGGATGATGGGCATGGGGAAGGGCACTTGTGGGGATGAGCACTGGGTGTTATATGGAAACCAACTTGACAATAAACTATCAAAAAAATAAGATAAAATAAAATAAAATAATAAAATAACTAATGAACTTATTTTCCAATGTGGCCAAGCAATGATAATATGATGATCATAATGATGATAATGGTTACATTTATCCAGGAAGCAATGCAATGTATAATAAAAGAAAATGCATTTTGAAGAGGATGTAAGCATAAATAGATTTGGTTTTTATGTTTCTTTGATAGAAGCCTACAAACTTCGTTTCCCAAAAAGTTGCAATGCATTACAAATAAACACTAAAAACATGAAAAAAAAATATTCTTTGATCCGTATAGTGCATGGACAACCTTTTTTTCATTTTTCATAGTATATATAAGTGTACTTTTATATAAATAAAAAGACACATTTGTAACTTCTTCTATATTCTCTTTAATGGGTAGGTGAAAGCATTATTTTGCTAGTAGGGATTTAATCAAATCACAATTATCTGCCTGAATGGAAAACAGAAGTAGCACAGATAGTCTCTAAACGAAAGAAACATAAAAATCACATACAGTAACTTTTCAGTGTTATGAGTTATGTTTATAACATTCATAGCCTGCTATTAACGCACATTTAAGGGAGTGTTGAAAACCAATTTATATTCTTGACGCACACGCTAAATGATGACGAGGAAATACAAAAAAGAACTGGTTTGTGGTGAAGCCTTCCTGACATTAAACGTATGACATAAATCATGACCTTGTAAGAAAATCAATGAGAAAAACTGCCTGATTATTATACTGCAATATAGTAATTAAGACAGTCACTTGGAGCCAAGTATTTGATCCATAGTTTATTTACAAAATGCTTGATTAGGGAAAATTCTACAATAAAATCTACACCATCATAGTGCCTTTCTCACGTATCACAAGGAAGTGGTAAGCATAGTGGAAAGTGCTAATTTTTTCAATGTCTTTTGAGACCAATTCTTTCTCCTATCAAATTCCTTTTCTTTCATGACAACTGATTTCATCCAGGTATAAAATTAACAAGATTTTCATTCAATAAATTCATTTCAATACCTGAACGACTCAGTCTTACTATGTCCTCAACACTCTGGTATATCTGCATTTATAAGAGGAAAACAATGTATGTATTTTATATTTAGTAATAGTTTAATCATAGTACAAAAGCAAAGTGACAATTTTTACCCTGTGGGTAGTGATAAGGGTATGGTATGGGCAGGATATTCTTACATTATCTTTTCTTGTTTATTTGTTTCAAGTTTTTATTTAAATTCTAGTTAGTTAACATATAGTGTAATATTAGTTTCAGGATTAGGATTTAGTGAGTAGTCGCTTACATAGAACACACAATGCTCACCCAGTGAGTCAACCATTTAGCCCATCCCTCTGCCCGCCTCCCCCAGCAACCCTCAGTTTGTTTTCTATAGTTAAGATTTTGTTTAATGGTTCTTTAAAATCTGTTATTATATGAAGACAACTATAAGCACTTAAAGCAAGAGTTCAAATTATCATATTTCAGTTATCTGTTTCACTAGCTAAAATTATAATTTACTATGCTATTGCTTTATTCTCTCTTCCTCTCTCCCTCTTTTTTTTTTAAGTTTCCCACACTTCACATGCTATTTATGAGATCAAACCTATCACATTACATAGTTTAATACTTAGGGTCTTGTATGAATTCTATCCACTACACAATTTGAAGTACTTGAAAGAACGCCAGTTGCAATCACTTCATGAGAAAGCAGAATCATTATAAGAAAAGCAAACCTAGGGTCTTGCTTCAGCCAGAAGGTTTTTGAAATTTTATTGATTTGTTTCTGAACAAGGCTAATAAGCTTGCATTATTTATCCAGGAGTGATGTTAGCATCCCAGATAAGCAAGAGGCTATCCATTTTTAACTTTTATGATAAACTCACCTTAGACTTGAATACATTAAACAATCACTAGTAATATTACATCATTGTATGTATAATAAAATGTTACTGAGAGAGAATATATGCAGTTGATGTGTGAACAATTATGGAATAGAAATTAAAAACTATCAGATATTTTTAAACACTATAGAATCTACCAGATTTCATTTAATTGCCAAGAAAGGAAACACATACAAACATTCACACATAGGTAAACATTGTTGTAAAGATATCTCCCACAAAGTTTCAAGTTTTCTCTCTCTAATTAAATCCATAAAATGCCATCCCACCTTAGCATTGAAAAAGGGCTATCGCTAATAGAAGGAGAAAGTGATTTCTTGAGATCACTTTCCCATGTGTATAAAGACCTCATACTCGTATTCAATTCTATCTTCGTCAACCATGTTTCTAGGTCACTTCTACGGAGTGTTTTCTTGGCATAAGCAGAATGATGGAAATCTTGAAGAAAAAAAGGGAAGCTAAGAGCAATGACTTCTAGTAGCTGAGATTTAATAATAATAAAAACATTCTAAACCCTTTACTTTATAGAAAATGAAATAAAACAGATAGAAAAAAGTTTTGGTTTTTTTGTTGTTTTTGTTTTTGTTTTTTTTTGTTTTTTGTTTTTTGTTTTTTCCCAGAGGCACCTGAGTGACTCAGTCGGCTTAGCCTCTGGCTCTTGATTTCAGCTCAGGTCATGATCTTATGATCATGAGATCAAGTTCCATGTGGGGTTCTGCGCTGAGTGTAGAGCCTACCTAAAACTCTCTCTCTCCCTCTCTCTCTGCCCCCCCTCAAAATAAATAAAATAAACATTTAAAAAAGAAAACTGATTTTTCCCAAAATTTTTCTATAGAACACATAGATTTTCCTATCAGAGCTTGAATGAACTAGTTCTCTCTCCAAATCTATACTGTGATCAAAACTGAAAAATGAGAGGGGCACCGAGATGGGTCAGTTGGTTGAGTGTTAAACTCTTCATTTCAGCTCAGGTCATGATATCAGGGTCATGGGATAGAGCCTCACATTGGGCTTTGCACTTAGTGTGGAGTCTGCCTAAGATTCTCTCTCTCCCTCTGCCCCTCTCCCCCACTTGCACACTCTCTATATATCTAACATTAAAAGAAAAAAAAAAAACTAAAAATGAGAAGTGGATAGAATCAGTGATTCAGCAACTGACAAAAAAATGTTTTTCTCAGACACTATAGTGAGCACCATTATTAAACAGAATAAGGTTGTATCCTCACTTTATGTTCCAAACAGCCTTTAAGTGATAGCACCAAGGAATAGAAGATATTGCCTTGATCCAAAATTTAAACACTGATACTATGAAACAGAACTTTTCTCTGTGCTTTCTCATTTAAAATGTCATATTTCCTAGACACCATTTTGTTCATTCCTTCATTTTCTTTCCATATTCTACTCTTGATGGCTACTGGAAAACAAGAAATGTCACTCTGTTCAAGGAATTCACAGTTTAGTTGGAAGCAAAAGAGTAAACAAATTAATAAAAATCCAGAGCAACAAAGATCTCTTAGTAGAGTGAGAAAACTTTCTTTCAGACAATAGACAAAAGCAACTCAGTTCTTAAGGGAATTGGGAAGTCTTCAAAAAGGAAGTGATTTGTGAATTGACATTTGACCGTTGAACAGAATTTTGCCAGAGTTGGAGAGCAAAGTGGGCAGTAAGGGTTATGCTGTTGGTTGAGCTCAGTGCTAGTACTAAATAAGCCTATTTGGCATGCTAGATGGCTATGCTTTGTTCATGGGCTTTTGCTATCATTAGATCATAAAGTACATTAAATCATAAGTCAAAGTGTGACTTTCAAAGATGTCCATGCATATTCCCTGTCCTTCAAGAATAGGTAAGTAGTAAGGAAATGTCCTTGAAGTAGAACAGAGGAAACTACATTTTCTTTTATGCATGATGAGGCATGTTTATTTCTTTGGTGGGTAGAACTTACCTCAGCAACAGAGGTCCCAAGAGGAAATGACTTTCATTCTCCACACTGACAAGGAAACTGTCTTTATTGCCCTCTGCAGCACTTAGCACACACTGGATGTTTAATTAATGAAGCCTCTCTTACTACAGTGAGTAATATTGAATTCTAACATTCAGGCTTATGTTTCATTGGTCCTACAATGGAAATTTAGAGCTTCTTCTCAAGTGCAGAGTCAAATGACAAGTTGGTAATTCTCTTCCTTCAAATGCAGGTCAATAACATTTAACAAAAGGTTCTTTCTTTTAAAGCATCTTGTTTAGTGGTTCCTAACCTGGTGAGTGTTTCTCACAGCTATAAATTAAAATCTGATTCATTTATACTAGGCTGACTATAATCAATGGATAACTGTGGATTTTAAGAATATTAAATATAAGACTCTCTTAATATGTTTATCACAAGAACATTCACAATTTGGCATTTAATCTTAGTCAACAGTGGAACATTTTCTACATTTAATAAACTTTCAAAGTTTTATCCTTGAAAGAAAACAAAAAAGTGATTAACAGCTTTACAAGAATATTTCTAGTCTTAAATGAGGTTGGTTCTCCCGAAATATTGAACTATATTAGTGTTCAGAATTTTAAATGAGAATCAATGAAATAAATGTATTCTATACTAGAGTATTTTTCTTATACTGTCAGTGTAAGTTTATAAGAAATAAATCCAAGTAGCAAGTCATGGCAATTCTGGAGTACAAAAAGGCCCATACATTCCTACAAAGATTTGGAAGATTCACATATCTGACCTAGAATTAGATTACATTTTTATGACCAGTAAAAACACATTATGAGGTATTTATAATTAATAACACTACAAACATAACATGTATAAACACATACACATATAAACCAATTAACAAACATTATGTTTTCCTTAGAAATGACATGAATTATTACCTAATTATAAAGTGTTTAAAATGTAAACATGTTTCATTATTGAATTGCAACTGTGGGATATATTATCTCAGAAAGAGAAAAGGGGAATAAACAAAATCAATAACAACAGAGAAAACAAAAATAGAAACTTCCAACTAATATTGATACTGACCCAATGTCTCTTACTTAGTATTTTCTTAGCAATATGTAGGCTGATTACAATCATTGAACATAATGAAGCCCAGGTTTTAATTACATTTGGGTATTTTTTTCAGAAATTTTGGCTGCATATAAGTTAGAGTCTCCAGGAGAAATGTCGTCTTAATGTTTTAACTCTTAATCTGATCAGTTCACTTAGAATTTCATATTTTTCTGCCATTCCTAGATTGATGTCAACACTTTTGTTTCACTGAATTTCCTAAAATAAGTGTGTTTATGGGATGTTTATTCAGTAGTTTTTTAAAACCTTTTTTAATTTAGAAATTATTGTAGATTTACTGAAAAGTTGTAAGTATAGTACAGAAAATTCCCATCTACCCTTCATCTAACTTACCCTAAGGATAGCATCTCATACAACTTTGGTATAGTGACAAAAATTAAGAAATTAACATTGCTACAATATTACTAACTAAACTACAGACTCTCTTCAGTTTTCACCAGTTTTCAATAATATTTTTTTCAACGCCAGGATTTAACCCAGAATCTCACACTGCATTTAGATATTCATGTCTTATCTCCTTCAATAGCTAAATGTAATGGTTGGATATCATGGTAGGTGTATGTTTCATTCTTTAAAAATTGAAAAGAATGTTTTCTAAACCGATTGTGCAATTTACAATCCTGACAATAATATATAAGAATTCCATTACTTTCACATCTTTGTCAATTCTTGGTGCACTTCTTAATTTTAGTGATTCTTTGTGTCTAGAGGCATGACACTGTGTTTTTAATTTGCATTCCTCTAATGTCTAATGATGTTGATCATCTTTTAATGTGCTTATGTGCTGTATTTATGCCTTCTTTGGTGAAATATCTGTTCACTCTAATTTCTGGTTATTCATTGGCAGTATATAGATCAATAGGCATCCCTGTCTGAAACAATCAAAATTTTTGAAAAAAAAATATGAAACAACAGATTTCGAGACACTGGATATTGAGCAATAAAGGATCATGATCTCTGAAGGTTAAGAAAGAAACTAATCATAGGCATTAAGATTGCTCTAGGTTACTCCTTTAACAGAATCTCTGTTCTGCTGCAAATAGAGGTATGTGTGGGGGACTCCTTGAGCTGAGGAAATGGAGCTAAGTGTTTGGAGAATATAAGGCTAGAGTTTACAAGACAAAGTACTGGAGAAAAGAGATATGTACAAAGGGAGGTGTCAGAAATCTGAAGAGGGTGCTGCTGGAGAATTCACCAGAGCACTAGAAGCACATGCATGTGAGAAAACTCTATGAATGGGGAAGAAACATGATTGAAAGGATTATAGAACACTTCTAAGCATTCCCACCAGCCAGCCTGGAAAAAAATACAATTCATGGGCATTATTGGCCTTATATGATTTTATTTTTAATTATTTTAATGTTTATTTATTTTTGAGCAAGAGAGAGACAGAGCACAAGCAGGAGACGAGTAGAGAGAGAAGAAGAACCAGAATCCACAGCAGGCTCCAGGCTCTGAGCTATCAGTACAGAGCCTGATGTGAGGCTCACACTCACGAACTGAGATATCATGACCTGAGGAGAAGATGGACGCTTAGCCAACAAAGCCACCCAGACGTCCCTCTACACCTGCATTTGACCATCCTTCACCAATAGGTCAATAACCCCAGCTGCACTCACCTTGTTGGTATCTGACTGTATCTCATTTAGGTATGTAAGCCAGCACTCTGATGGGTTCAAAATAAGTTGTGAGCTTGCTTTTTACCAGTTTTTTTTCTCCATTACAAGGTTGTGAGTGATGCATGGTGAATGCAGCAGAGTGCATTTAGCTTCACAAAGATCCTTGTGTCCCAAGCATAAGTCTTTCTGAAGCATGAACCTCCATCTATCCACCTTCATGAATATTCGAGGCATGAATGAACCAAAGAGAATCAGTCCTAAAGGGTTCATGGTGACAGAAAGATATTTCAAGCATATCTCAATAAGTCCTGTGTTGATAGATGATTCAATGATCAGACTCCCTATCACCACTTGCTGTGCTCTCAGTCTTTCAATACATAACACTGAAAAATGTCCAATTTAGACGAGGAAGTTCAATTTTGCAGCCTAGAAAACATGTGAACTAAAAATTGAATTTTGTTTACAAAAAAGAGGGAAAGAATGAGAAGGGAGAAAGAGGAAAGAAAGAAAAGAAAAGAAAAGAAAAGAAAAGAAAAGAAAAGAAAAGAAAAGAAAAGAAAAGGAAAGAAAGAAAGAAAGAAAGAAAGAAAGAAAGAAAGAAAGAAAGAAAGAAAGATTGATTTAATAAATACCCAATTCAGAAATCTGAAAATCTTTCTTACTGCACAAGTAAAGTCTCTGCCTTGGAAAGAAGGATGATTCCCAGGAACAACATGGGGCACAAACTCAACTCTTAGGGGCATTCAGGCTCAATCCTAGAATGCTGTACTAGAGTTCCTTAAATTCTCCTCCTCAATGATGAGGATTTGGGGTGGAATATTGCAGAACACACTCTCTGGGGAAAAAAAATATCCCTAGCTGTGGGGAAAATAGGTACCCAAAGATGAAAAAGTTAATAGAGGGTTCCAATATTTACCATATTTTGCTATTTACTTTGTTAATGGTGATCACATAGTACAAAATATGGAAATAATTTTCAACATATTTCTTGAATCATAGATTGAAAGAAATAATTATAAAATTTTACTTTACCTATAGATAATTCAATAGTAGCCAGTATTGAAATATTGTAGAGAAAATAACTTTCAACATTAATGTGCACTCTTCTGGTAAAGAGTAGATTTCTTAAGGAGATAAATGTATTTGGAGTGTCCTATATCCATTCTTTTTTAATTTCCAATAGAAGTGGGCAGCTCTTTGCTCCTACAGTGATAAATATTTGTTGAAGAAATGAAAGAATGAATACATGAGTGAATGACTGGCATAGAGTAATATAAGTCAATAGAGAGCTACAAATATTGTTATTTATCTGCTTGCTTTATTTTCCCTTTGCAGCAGACCTTTAGAAAGGCTAGGGGTGCTTGGGTTACTCGCTTGGTTTAGTCTCCCACAATGACTCTTGATTTCAGCTCAGGTCATGATCTCACAAAGAGATGGAACCCAAGTTGGGCTCTGCACTGGACATGGAGCCTTCTTAAGATTCTTTCTCACGTGCTCAATTTCTCTGCCCCACCCCACCCCCCCAAAAAAATCTTACTAGTCAGCTTTTGCTGTGGCAAGAAAATAATCCTCAAATCAATAGTAAAAAATGTTGCATTACAACAATAAAAATTATTTTGCCCTCATAATTCTATAGGTCAGTTTTGGTCTGTCCTTCCCTGCTCAGCTCTGTTGTGTTCATTTTGCTCCTCAAGTTGTCTTACTCCTTGACCCAGGAACAGTTTTGACCTGGAGTAAGTTATTCTCATGGAAGAAGAGAGAAGAAGGAAGACTAACTGAACTGTACAGTGTGCCTAAATCTTCTATTCATACGTGGTACACCTCATATAGGCTCCCATTCTCTCTGTCAAAGCAAGTCCCATGGCTAAGCCTGCAAAGGGTAAGAGACTATACTGTACTCAGAAGGAGATATGTGATGCTCCTACAGGAAAGTGTAGATTATTGAGGACATCATTTTTATGCTTTGATGCATTTTTATGTTATCTGAGAATCTAGAGATTCTCTAGGGAATATCTATATGAGTGCCACACTATTCTGTCATGATGGATGTAAACCCCAGAATATTATTTTCCAAAAATTTTTAGAGACATCCTAACTTCGTGTGAACAAATATTTGTGAGATTTACATATTGTTTGAATTCTGAGGATTCATTTTAAAAACATATTTGTCTACTAAATAAGAATGCTCCTTTCAGGTATTTCCAATCTTCATGGGATATAAATATTTATCATTATTTATCCAGTTGACATATTCAATTGAAGCTAGAAAGCACAAAGTTTTAGGAATGTAAATATAAACCTGTAAAAACTTCTTAAAATAAAAGAAAAAAGGACATTACTAAAATTATGAAAATGTCTTAATAAATTAAAAGTTCTACTGTTAAAATAAATATGTGCCTCAAGTGGAAAAAAATAAATTTCGGGAAAGTATACCATAGAGACAGAGGTCAATACTCTTAAATGTGACTGTCCTTCTCTAACTGGACCTAAGATACTCAAGTGCATAAGTTTCTTCTATGTAATTTGTAACACTTAAAGTAAGTAATACAATATATTATTTATATTAGGTTGCTTAAGCAAAAAGTAAGAATTCTTTTGACACATCCATGAAAAGTGAGAGAAGTAAGAGTTAAACAACTTTATATAACAGTATAAAATTAATTTTTAAATGAGTATGGCAGTTTATCTAAACTGATGGTGGAGATGGACATAATTCTGCCACAAAATGGAGAGTCATGGAAAATTTTAAGGAGAAAACTTTTCAGTTACATTAATAGAAACATCCAATCTTCTTTAATCAATAGCACTTTAAACTCCTTATAATAATGTTAGGACTACAAAAAAATCTTTATAAGATAAAGACAATTTCTATTTAAATAACCCTCATATTTCTATTTAATAAAAATTATCCACATCATATTGTATCAGACTATCTGTAGAATTGGACAAAGCAGATTAAATACTGAAAACTTTGTTTTCCCTCACATAACAATACATTTATTTTGGATGTAACCTGTTCAACTCGGAGCATAATTATTTTTAAAAAAATAATGTTTATTTATTTTTGAGACAGAGACAGTGCATGAGCAGGGGAGAGACAGAGAGAGAGGGAGACACAGAATCTGAAACAGGTACAGGGTCCAGGCTCCAAGCTGTCAGCACAGAGCCCAATGAGGGGCTTGAACTCACAAGCCATGAGATCATGACTTGAGCTAAAGTCAGAAGTGTAACTGACTGAACCACCCAGGTGCCCCTGGGAGCATAACTATTTAAAATGTATCTGCTGCTTCTTAGGGAAATGGACCCTGGTAAATAACTATAAGAACCATGCTTTATAAATTGTGGTACACATTATTTATTTGTTTATTTATCTATTTGTTTGAAGAACTGGAGAAGAACTAATATGCTCTATCTAAAGGGTGTGAAAAGCTGAGCAGAAGCAGGAGGGACCTTGTACATAGCAGGGAAAACAAGACTGGGGAGCAAAGACCCATCAAGGGCAAAACTGACACACAATCCCAACCACCACTCCCAGTCAACTGTCAGGTTTGGGAGAAGAGCTGTGCTAATGGGAATTTATGAAGTTGTACGCTCTGATGTATATTATGTTAAACCCTTTTCTATCTCTTTCTATCTAACTAGTACTTAGGATATTAATACTGTTTCAATGTGCTGAAAGGATGCTGACTTGATTACTACATAATAGTTGTTTTCGGATGGAAACAGAGTGAACATCTGAAGGATGTGAATTCTAATATTTATATATCTATCTAAAAATTGGTATGTGTTTCTTCATATACAAATAAGCATACACAATACCTATATTGAAAACTAGTGCTCATATGGCACTTGAGAATTATAAGTATTTTTTATGTATTCAACTGGCACAAGAACCCTGTGGAGTAAACATTTATATTACCTCATTTCACAAGAGTATTACTATGTGCTCTATCCAGGAGTCAGAGAAGTTAAGACTGGAACCCGGGTCTCCACAAAACCAAATTCTTACAAATCACTTAAAGTAAAGAACAATGTTTGAAAAAGACATAAGCGTTGATCACTGCATAAATATTTCCAGTAGAGAACATTACACCCAGGCATCTGTCATTGTGACCTTTAAAGAAGTACTAGAAATGTCATGTCTAACCTAAATAGCACACCCAATACATGCTGAAGTGTTCAACAAAGTCTAAGCTGGGGACAAACAAGGACAATCTGTCAAGCCAGCTGTTTCCAACATTTGACAACCCGCTCTCCTTCAGGAAAAAAAAAGCTTGTCTCTGATACTGTTCTCCACTCAGTGGTGATAAATGCCAGTATGTCAATTCTTCACATATTTGAGGATTTCCATATATCTAATCCAGTACAACATGTGGGATCTCTGTTCAACAGGGTAAACACGGCCCTGCTAAGCCACTTTGGCTTATAATGTAATTAGGACTTGAATTTATAGATAATTTGATTTTTTTCTTCTCTCTCTCTCTCTTTGCTTATGGATCAGAGAAAAAGAAAAAAGTAGAGTAAAATGCCACTAGAAATATTTCATACTTTTCCCCAACTCCAAGTTATGTATTATTTCTTATAATATTGGTTTTTTTTAATTTCATTTAAGCTGAATGTTCAAAATGCCAGCATTATTACAGGAAAATACTGATTGATTATATTTTGTACTTAATTAATCACTATTAAGACACCTTGAGCTGCTTTCTGCCTTTTTTATTAGAGAAAAACACTAAAGAAATAAAAATATGAAGAAGAGTATAATTATTGTGTGACTAATAACTGAATAAAATGTAGGAGGTGACTAATCCAGAAATTCCATGAAAATTGGCTTTGGAAAATATATTTTATCAGACACTAATACAAAATTAGCCTCAAAAGAAACAAAAGAGAAAGGAGTGATCAAGAATGGAGCAGCAATGAAAGGGAGTGAGGAGAGAGAAATTAGGATCTGAATTGAGCTGTGAGGAGATTTGCAGGTAAAGCAAGCAAAACAAATGCCATCAATCTTTTACATTTTGTTAAGTTCAAATTAAAATATAGAGAATAGGTAACATATTTGGTGAAAAGGAAATGAATGCATCCCCAGTTATTGATCTTTGGAATGGCAGAGACTGGTAGTTGCCCAGCCCTCTCCTTTTCTTCCCCATTATTAGGGTTAGGGATGCTCCCTGTTAGAATTGATCTGTTGGTGTCTCTTAAAATTAGAAGTGGCCAGCTAACTACGTTCTCACCATGGGATATAAGTAGAAATATAGGGTGATACTTCTAGGAAAGTCCATCTGTATTAAGTTTGTACTAGGTTACCCTGAATTAAAACAATGATTCAACAATCCCAATGATTTATAATATGACTCATTGTAAACAATGATTCATACCTAACTCATACTATGTTATTGGCGTTTCAGCTATTCTCCACATATTTTTTATTCAAGGATCTCATTTAAAGAAGCTTCTCCAATCTGGAATATGCTATTTTCTTGGGAAAAAACAGAAATTTCAAAAGCAGCTGATGATTATTAAACTTATGTGGCCTATGGGATACCCATTTTCATTCTATTGGTGAAAACAATTCTCATGCCCAAACCCAACTTAGTGGGTGGGGGAATATACTCTATTTGGTATAACTATGAGAAAAAATACACACTTTAAAAGAAAATCTACAGTACTTTATAATTTGTTTCTAGAAAAGATGAATAATGATTAATGTGAAAACATGAGGTGCTATGTAAAATATAATTTTCAGTACCAGTTTTCCTCCAGCTTTGAGGGCTGTGACATAGCCATTTTATTTAAGCATATTTATGCTTATATATGTAAAGAATTAGAAAAATATACAAGATTTTATTTATATGATTCTACTGCATCTCACTCTATGAAAAAGTATCTATGGAAATCATATGTTGTGAAAGACCTTTGGGCAATGGCAACCTGAAACATTCTGACATTCCCCTACACTATAGAAAATGATACAAAGCTAAATAAAATTGTCAAAACCAACCAACAATTTTAGTTAATAAAAATCACACAAAGCAAGGCAATAAATTGAGAAATGTTTATTCCTAAGAAACAACAAATGTCTTGTGTAAGAAGGCAAGTATTTGTGGCCATCATCTCAGCTGGTAAATTTCAACCCAGATGAAAACTACAGGTATATACCATTCTGAGGCTGATAGGACAATCCACTGGTTTTGTTATAAGCAATGGCAGACTCAGTTAAGCACTGAAGAGGGGTGGTAAATGAAGTAAAAATCTTCAGTTTTGCTACCAAAAAATTACCAACTCAGTTTCTAATGAATAGGAAGAAAATCAATGTTATCATTAGCCTGAAATTACAAACTTAGTTCAGGAAGTTTGAAAGTCCAATCAGAAATTAATTGAAGGGTGCCTAGGTGGCTGAGTCAGTTAAGTGTCTAACTTCTGCTCAGGTCATTATCTTGTTATTTGTGTGTTTGAGTCCTGCATCGGGCTCTGTGTTGAGAGCTCAGAGCCCTCTGCCTGCCTCAGATTCTGTCTCCCTCTCTCCCTGCCACCCCCCTTGCTTGTGCTCTGTCTCTTTTTCTCTCTCAAAAATAAACATTTTTTAAAAAATTAGAAATTAATGGAGAGATGTAGAAACGCTAGATATTCATCACAGAAGTCCAAAGTATTTATGAGTGGGATGACTGAGGAGGTACCAGTAGAGTGTAAAAGCCAGGAAGCCCTGAGAACTCGCAGAAATAATGAGTATGTTCTTCAGCCACAAACAAATGGATTGGCAGCTGGAAAATCCTACTTAAAAACATAAGTTCACATTTACACATAGTTTTCATACATATAATGTGGTACTTCCAAAGAATGTTTAAAAATTTCATGACTTGATGATGACAAAATGCCACTTCAAGCCTCAAGGAAATTTCTGAGTTGTTTGTATAGAAAAACATTGTAACAGATCCTAATCAGAAGCAAGAGAAGTAATAAAACAATGTGGAGCTAAATGCTCTGTGGAATGATCTAAAAATTATCTTTCTGAACCGCAGCCCTGAGTATATCACCAACCTAAAGGCAGCTTTGAGCGAAGAGAAAAACTTATTTTTCTCATCTCTTTGAACCCTGGAGGAGGTTGGATACCTGATTTGGGGTGATGCTGATGGTCACTGCTTGTTTGTGGGGTGTGGGAGGTGGAGAATTGAGTCCTTTTAACATTATAGTAGGCTTAGAGAATGATTAACAGAAAACCAGCCAAGGAAGAGCAAGACCCAGATAGCTATTCCAGAGAAAGCGAAATCAATTCTCTTGTTTCAGGAATTTCTCACTGTATTTCCCCATGTTCTATGTCAAACATGTTATTTCCAGACTAATTAAACTTTAAAAAATGACCCGTGCCAGTAAACAGTGACCTTAGAGTCAATTTAAAGTTATCTTAGAGTAACCCTAACAATGATCGGCTAGGGTAATTGTAAGGACATTCAGGACAGATTTCTAAACCATGTAAACTCTCCCTTAGAGTTCTTAAAAACAAACCAAAACAGGGCTCTTAGGTGGCTCAGTCATCGAAGCAGCCAACTCTTGATTTTGACTCAGGTCAGGAGCTCAGAGTTTGTGAGATCGAGCCCCATATTGGGCTCTGTGCTGCGCTGATGGCACAGAGCAAGCTTGGAATTCTCTCTCCCTTTCTCTCTGCCACTTCTTTGCATGCATGCTCTCTTTCTCAAAATAAATAAATAAACTTAAAAAAAACCCAAAAAAGTGAAAAAGAAATATCTAAAGGAAAATTTTTAAAAATACTTTGGATGGGAAGCCCAATGTAACAATACAATTATTACAATCTTGTTGGAAAGGAACTTAAGCTTTCATTTGAGTATTAGAGGAATGGATTATATTCTGAAAGATGGAGGATTTGAGAATATTCATGTTTTATTTTGAGATCCTCTCTACAATTATTTTGAACAATGGTGTATACCATTTGCCTATATGTTGGACTGATCTCTGTCTTCCATATTGACCAGAGAATGCACATCAGTCTCACCATCATAGCCCATCATGTTGGATAAATGGGCTAGGGAATAAAAATAGACCTTGGTCATGTGTTTACAACTCTTGGGTTACCACTATAAAATGAGATGTTAGTTGTCAAAATTATCTCAGCATAACAATGCTAGGTGGATCCATTATTTGAGAGTGACATTTTTAGAAGCAATATCCAAAGATCATTGTTATGTACACTGATTTTTAGGGTTTTCCTTTGATGCTACCTTCCAAAGGTATTTTCTGAGATTTTATTACCCTGATAAACAATCACAGCTATCATCTGGAAAGTATCTCTGCCAGATTATAGTACTGCTCTCAAGTAAGGGCTTTCTTGTCCATCTCTCACTTTTCCTTCCTCCTAGCTTCAATATGCAAGAATCAGCTGTACCAGAATGAAGAGAGAAATCATGAAACAGTAAGGGAGGAAAATAATAAAGAAGTCGATCACACATCCTTTATTTATAATCATTTTTAAGCCTCATTTGGGCCCAAGAGATACTTTTAAGTGAATGAGAGGTAAACATTTTGGCTTAGATCAGAATGGATTTTTTTTTTTTTTAATGACTGAGAATGAGAGGTGGGGGCAAGATGGCGGAGGAGTAGGGAACTCTGTACATTGCACTCGCCCCCATATCTCGCACAGAGAAGGCCTGAAGCCATAGGAACCCTTACAGAATCCAGGAGTTTGGGAGGAAAAGGAGACAGATCCACTGAGAAAGCCTTCTAGCGTGAGTGCAAACTAGGGAAGATAAAATCGGACCTGGACCAGAGACACAGAGGGACGGTGGTGATTCTCCTCTGCAGGGAGTTTAGAGGGGAAAGAGAGTGGCCGAAACTGCTCAAGACATTGTCCCTGTCACTGGGGAACAGAAAAACCTCCGATCAGTACACAAAGAGACCCGTTTTCCTGCTCTCCAGCTGACACTAGGGGGGGACGCACTCATCCCAGGCAACCCCCAGGGAAATTGCTCCCTGCGTGCCAGCTTGACCTGGAGAGGTCATGTGGTGGCCGCGCCTTTGTACTTCTGGCTCTGTTGGATCCCTAGAGGGGAGGCGAAGGGCTTAAAACTGGGAGATTTGCGCACGAGTTCGTGTTTCAGGTGACGAGACACAGAGAGACCCAGTTTCCTGCTCTCCAGCTGACCCTAGGTGGGACACACTAGTCCCAGGAAATCCCCGGATGAAACTGCTCCTCAATCGCCAACCCGACCTGGAGGAGACGGGAGAAGCAGCTTCTGGCTCAATCCCCAGGGGGAAAGCAAGAGGCTTGGGACTGCCCTGAGGGGATTGCCTGCGAGTTTGTGTCTCCTGCAATTTCAGTGGCGCGCGCGGACTGGGATCTGGAAAGGAGGTCTGGCCTGGGATATAGAGCATGGCCCACCTTAGCTGCGCCCCTAACACAGGGAGTTTACACACCCAAAAAAGTGAATTGCAGCGCTTGGTCAAGAAGGGACTGGAGCGCCACCACTCTTCTCCCAATAACCACCAAGGCAGGACTCCCTCAGACGCATTGGATCAAACCACGCCCATCACTGCTAGAGAACTGCCCTCCTCCTTTTTTTAAATTTTTTTAAAATTTTTTTTATTTTTACCGGAGCCAAGGCAAAACCAATTCTGGTCACTGGCTTTTAATCCATGCTGTAGATGTAAATTCTACACCTACCTACCTTTTCATCTCTTTCTCTCTGGAGTAATCAGACTATATAGTTTCTCTGGATAACACCATCATCATTTCTTTCACCTCTTCAACCATATTCCACTCTTTCGCTCTTTGGAAAAAGCTTCTTATTCTTTCTGCCTGCTCATTTCATTTCCAATTTTGCCTCATCCCTCACCTCCCTACCTCCCCCCCCCATCATTTCTCTCTTTCTTTACGCTCTTCAACCAGCACTGCATACACTCTGCTATTTATTCGTAGCTGGGAAATCTGGTTATATGCTTTAAACTGTTCTTTGTCTAGTGGGTTTCTTCCTTTTCCATTTTCTTTTCTTCTTTTTTTAAATGTATTTTTATTTTTTATTATTCGCCTTCCCTCCTCCCACTTTTCTCTTTACATTTTCGTTTTCCCTTTCAGTTTGCATGTTTGTTGGATTTGTCTGTGCATTTGTGTGCCTTTGTTGCCTGTGTGTTTTCTTCTCCAGGGCTACCTCAAGAAACAAGCCAAAGTACATATGGTGGAGAGTCCCAAGTATCATGACGAGTAGGAAAATAAAATAACCAAAGTCTCAACAAGAGAGACCAAGAGATACCATTCAAAAACACTCTCTGAAAGATAGGCCCCGGACAGTCAAAGAGTCTTCTTGGATACAGCAGCGTTCACAGGTGCAGAGAGCATAAAAAGGTATTTAAAACTAACAAGAGCCAGAAACTAATTAAAATGACGAAAAGAAATAGCTCTCCTCCAAAAAAATTCCAAGAAGAATTGATAGCTAATGCACTGCTCAAAACTGATATAAGCAGCATAACTGAACAAGATTTTAGAATAATAATCATAAAATTAATAGCTGGGCTGGAAAGAAGCATAGGGGACATCAAAGAAACTCTGGCTAAAGACAAAATGGAGATTAAAATAGGCACGATGAATTTAAAAAATGCGATAACATTCTTATACACCAACAATGAAGCAACAGAAAGAGAAATCAAGAAACTGATCCCATTCACAATTGCACAGAAAGCCATAAAATACATAGGAATAAACCTAACCAAGGACACAAGAGATCTGTATGATGAAAACTATAGAAAACTTATGAAGGAAATTGAAGAAGACACAAAGAAATGGAAAAACATTCCATGCTCATGGATAGGAAGAATATAGTTAAGATGTCATTACTACCCAAAGCAATCTACATATTCAATGCAATTCCAATCAAAATTGCACTAGCATACTTCTCAAAACTAGAACAAACTATCCTAAAATTTGTATGGAACCACAAAAGACCCCGAATAGCCAAAGGAATACTGAAAAATAAAACCAAAACGGGAGGTATCACCATCCCAGAATTTAACCTCTACTACAAAGCTGTCATCATCAAGACAGTATGGTATTGGCACAAAAACAGACACATAGACCAATGGAACAGAATTGAGAACTCAGAAGGGGACCCAAAAGTATACAGCCAACTAATCTTTACAAAGCAGGAAAGAATATCCAATGGAAAAAAGACAGCCTTTTTAACAGATGGTGTTGGGAGAA